>NC_133666.1:85934086-86234086 GCF_037893015.1 Macrotis lagotis
ATATTATAGCTCTAAATGCTTACATGAATAAATTGGAGAAAGAGGAAATCAATGAACTAAACTTGGAACTAAAATAATTAGAGAAAGAACAAATCAAAAATCCCAAATTAAATACTAAATTAGAAATTCTAAAAATTAAAGGAGAAATTAATAAAATCGCAAACAAAAAAGCTATTGAATTAATAAATAAATCCAAATGTTGGTATTATGAAAAAACCAATAAAATTGTTAAACCTCTCGTCAATTTGATTAGATAAAAGAAAGAAGAAAACCAAATTGCTAGTATCATAAATGAAAAAGGTGAACTCACCACCAATGAGGAGGAAATTAAAGTAATAATTCAAAATTATTTTGCCCAACTTTATGCCAATAAATTTTATAATTTAAGGGAAATGGAGGGATATTCACAAAAATATAAGTTGCCCAGGTTAAATGATGAAGGGATAAAACACCAAAACAACCCTATCTCAGAAAAAGAAATTCAACAAGCCATTATTGACCTCGCTTAAAAAAAAAATCTCCAGGGCCTGATGGATTCACAAGTGAATTCTACGAAACATTTAAGGAACAATTGGTTCCAATTCCATATAAACTCTTTGGAAAAATAGGGAAAGATGGAACTCTGCCTAACTCTTTCCATGAAACCAATGTGGTGTTGTTACCTAAATCAGGAAGAATTAAAACAGAGAAAGAAAATTATACACCCATTTCCCTGATGAATATAGATGCAAAAATCCTAAATAAAATCTTAGCAAAACAAATACAACAAGTTATTACTAGGATAATACATTTTGATCAAGTAGGATTTATTCCAGGAATGCAGGGTTGGTTCAACATTAGGAAAATTGTTAGTATACTCAATTATATCAACAACAAACCTATCAGAAATCATATGATCACATCAAAAAATGCTGAAAAATCTTTTGACAAAATAAAGCATCCATTTCTATTAAAAATACTAGAGAGTGTAGGAATAAATGGACTGTTCCTTAAAATAATTAGCAGTGTCTATCTGAAACCATCAACAAGTATTATATTCAATGGGGAGTGCGTAGAGACATTCCCAGTAAGATCAGGGGTGAAACAAGGGTGCCCATTATCACCACTATTCAATATTGTATTAGAAATGTTAGCATCAGCAGTTAGAGACGACAAAGTATTTGAAGTAATTAGAATTGGGAAGGAAGAGACAAAACTCTCACTCTTTGCAGATGACATGATGGTCTACCTAAAGAATCCCAAGTAATCATCCAAAAACCTACTGGAAACAATTAGCAATTTTAGCAAAGGTGCAGGTTATAAAATAAACCCTCGGGAATCCTTAATTTTTCTATATATGTCTAGCAAGATACAGAAGGAAGAGCTAGAAAGAGAAATCTCATTCAAAGTAACCTCAGACAATATAAAATACTTGGGAGTCTATTTGCCAAGACAGATTCAGAATCTTTTTGAAAACAATTATAAAACACTTCTCACACAAATTAAATAAAATTTAAATAACTGGGCAAATATCAACTGCTCATGGTGAGGTAGAGCTAATATAATAAAATGGCAATTCTACCAAAACTAAACTATCTGTTTAGTTCCCTACCAATCACAATTCCAAAAAATTACTTTAATGAGTTAGAAAAAATTTTAAGTAAATTCATATAGAGAAATAAAAAGTCAAGAATTGCCAGGAGTTTAATGAAACAAAGTACAAAAAAGGTGGCTTAGCCCTACCTGATCTAAAATTATACTATAAAGTATAAGTAATCAAAACTGTTTGGTATTTGGTAAGAATTAGAGTGGTGTACCAATGGAATAGACTAGGTGTCAAAGCAGTAGATGATTACAGTAATCTGCTGTTTGACAAACCCAAAGAGTCCAGCCATTGGGATAAAAACTCCCTCTTTGATAAAAAAAAAAAAAGAACTGCTGGGATAATTGGAAGTTAGTATGGAAGAAACTTAGATTAGACCAACACCTCACATACTTTACCAAGATAAGATCCAAATGGTTACAGAACATAGACATAAAAAACAATACTATTAGCAAATTAGAAGATCAAAGACTTGTTTACCTGTCAGATCTATGGAAAGGGGAGCAGTTTATGACTAAGGAAGAGTTGGAGAATATCACCAAAAACCAATTAGATGATTTCAGTGACATTAAATTAAAAAGCTTTTGTACAGATAAAACCAAAGTAACCAAGATCAAAGAAAAGTAGTAAATTGGGAAACAATCTTTACAACTATTGATTCTGACAAAGGACTCATTTCTAAAATATAGAGAATTGAGTCATGTTTTAAAAACAAAAAGCCATTCCCCAATTGACAAATGGTCAAAGGATTGGCAAAGGCAATTTACAGATGAGATCAAAGCAGTCCATAGCCATATGAAAAAATGCTCTAAATCATTAATTATTAGGGAAATGCAAATTAAAGCTTCTCTGAGGTACCACCTCACACCTCTCAGATTGGCCAATATGACCAGCAAGGACAATGTTCATTGTTGGATCAGTTTTGGGAAATCTGGGACACTATTACATTGTTGGTGGAGCTGTGAACTCATCCAACTCTTCTGGAGAGCTATTTGGATCTATGCCCAAAGGGAAACAAAAATGTGCATACCCTTTGACCCAGCAATACTACTACTGGGTCTATACCCTGAAGAGATGATGAAAACATTAAAAATATTAATTGTACAAAAATATTTATAGCAGCCCTGTTTGTGGTGGCAAAGAATTGGAAATCAAGTTAATGTCCTTCAATTGGGAAATGGCTCAGCAAACTGTGGTATATGTATGTCATAGAACACTATTGTTGTATTAGAAACCAGGAGGGACAGGATTTCAGGGAAGCCTGCAGGGATTTGCATGAACTGATGCTGTGTGACATGAGCAGAACCAGATAAACACTGTACACCCTAACAGCAACATGGGAGTGATGTTCAACCTTGAAGGATTCACTCATTCCATCAGTGCAACAATTAGGAACAATTTTGGGCTGTTTGTAAAGGAGAGGGCCAACTGTATCCAGATAAGGAGCTGTGGAGTTTGAACAAAGTTCAAGGTCTATTACCTTTAATTTAGAAAAAAATAGATATCTTATTGTCTGATCTTGTTACCTCTTAGACTTCTCTTCTTTAAGGATATGATTTCTCTCTCATCATACCCAATTTGTATCTACATACAACATGGAAACAAAATAAAGATTAACAAAGTGCTTTCTGTGGGGAGGGGGAAGCAAGTTTGAGGGGGAAATTGTAAAACTCAAATAATATCTTTAATAAAAATTAATTTAAAATCTTTCTGGTATTGGATAAGAAATAGAATGGTGGGTCAGTGGAATATACTAGGTGAAATAGCAGGAAATGACTATAGAATGCTGCTGTTTGCTAAACCCAATGAGTCCAGTTTTGGGGATAAAAACTTTCTCTTTGATAAAAACTTTTTGGAAAATTGGAAGTTGGTGTAGCAGAAACTTGGATTATACCAACACCTCATACCGTATACAAAGATAAGATCAAATGGATACAGGATTTAGACATAAAGTACAATATTATAACACACTTTAAGATCAAGGAGTAATATACTTGTCAGATCTACAGAAAGGGAAGCATTTTATGACCAAGGAAGAGATGGAGAACATCATTAAAATCAATCTAGATTATTTTGATCAAATTAAATTAAAAAAGCTTTTACACAGACAAAACCACTGTAACCAAGATCAAAATAATTGTAGTACACTGAGAAACCATTTTTGCAACTAGTATTTCTGACAAAGGACTCATATCTAGAATATACAGAGAATTGAGTCAAGTTTTTTTTTTTTAAAAAAAACATTCTCTAATTGACATATAGTCGAGGGATATGCAAAGGTAATTTACAGATGAGGAATTCAACATGATCTATAGTCATATGAAAAATTGCTCTAAATCTCTATTTCTTAGAGAACTTCAAATTAAAGTATTTCTGAAGTACCATCTCATACCTCTCAGATTGGCCAATATGACCAGAAAGGACAATGATCAATGTTGGAAGGGATGTGGGAAATCTGGGAAATGAATACATTGTTGGTAGAGCTGTGAACTCATCCAACCTTTCTGGAGAGCAATTGGGAATTATACCCAAAGGACCATAAAAATATGTATACATTCTGATCCACCAATACCACCACTGGGTCTCTACCATGTAGAGATCATGAGAAAGTATAGAAACTTCACTGGTAGTAAAATATTCATAGCAGCCCTATTTGTAGTGACAAAGTATTGGAAATTGAGTGAATGTCTATCAATTGGGGAATGACTGGACTAATTGTGTTATATGTAGTTTATGGAACACTATTTTTCTATAAGAAACCATGAGGAATGGAAATTCAAATAAGCCTAGAAGGACTTGCCTGAACTGATGCTGAGTGAGGTGAGCAGAACCAGAAAAACATTGGGCACCATGATAGCAACATGGGGTTGATGATCAATCTTAATGGTGTTGCTCATTATATCTGTGCAACAATGAAGCACAATTTTGGGCTATCTGGGATGGAGAATACCATCTGTATTCAGAGAAAGAATTGTTTAGTTTGAGTAAAGACCAGAAACTATTACCTTTAATTTAAAAAAGTTATTTTATTATGGATTTTTGCTATCTCATATAATTAATTTTTAAGGGTATGATTTCTTTCTCATCACATTCAATTTTAATAATTGTTTACCTTGGAAACAATATAAAGACTAAAAGACTGCCTTCTGTGGGGGGGGGGGGAGGGAAGGGATATTAGGGGGCAAATCATAAACTTCAAAACAAATAAATAAATAAAACCTAAAAAAATAATTTTTAACCTTAAATAAAAAAATAAACAAACCAATTTAAAAATGCAAACAAATACACACAAATAGACCACAGAGCAATGTGCTTCTAGATAATAGAATTTGTTTAATTCCTTAGGAAAATGAATATCTGTCCTTCCCAGTCAAAGCAAAACAATCAAATTGATGACAAGCAGGTACTTAGGAAACAGAATAACCCTCATTGTCAAGCTTCTAAGTGAAACAACAAGTAACCAATTGTGAAAACATATTTCTTGAATACTTTCTTTGACCTTAGAACCTAGAATCTCTGTGTTTTATGGAAATATATAATCTAGAATCCTGAACTGAATGATGCTAAAGAAACACTAATATCAACTGGAGACCTGACTGAAAGCAAAAGATTATGAGATGTTAAGAGGCTGATCAGGAAAATTACATGAAAAAATAGGATGTTTGAAAGGACAAGTTGAAGTCAGTGATTATTCTTGTAGAAGACAAGGAAAGATTGAAGAGAACCCTTAAAAAAGGTTAGCACTTCAAAAGGATGGATTATTGTGAAATTCAATATTTCAAAAGACATCTCTGTAAGTAATCTGAGGACGTACATTGTCTGCCTTTAGATTGGGCCTTCTAATGAAATCAGTTACAAGGATTTCTATATTTTTTGCTTTTTTTAATTGCAAGGGTTTCTATAAAGTTATATTCAGTTATATTTGTATAATTTAATATACTATCATATTTCACATTATAATAAGCAGTGTTATATTTTCTTTGACAAAAATATTTTCCAATTCTACAGAAATAAATGAGAAGAATTTAGAATTTCTCAATGAGATTAATTTATCAAGCCTCATAGCAAAAAATTGTAATATATGCCCATAATGATGTGTATAAGTGTTATATACAGTATAATTAAAATCTATTAAAAAACTTTTCTATATTTACTTCATAGATCAAAAATGATGTTTCTTCAGAACCCAAAATGTGGCATCTTTGAATCTTTTAGCACATAGTCTCTGGGCTTTCAGTCCCCATTCAAGGACATTTAAGGATTGGTAATATTAATTTCCAAGCTGGACCCATGTTCCAACTCTAAATGTCCATCTTTGGAATGAAGACATGAGGGAAATTCAAAAATCTTATGATGCAAAATGTCAGATTTTTGAATGAGAGGAAAAAAAACACCCTTTGCTATAGCTGGGAGACTTCAGGGAACATGAATTAGAATTTGCTCTGATAGAGAATTTACAATATAAAATAACATTATTTGCAAAGACTTACTGGCATATATGTTTGAGCAACCGTATTGTTCAGTTGTAGGAAATTTCAAAATAAAAAGGAAAGAAAATATGTAAAAAGTATCAATGCTTTTTGCAATTAAATTAACATTCTTTTGTAAAAATTCTTTGAAACAAATCATCCATTTGCAATGACACAACTAAAAGATGAGTTCAGAGAACTACTTTTTGACAAACCAAAAATCATTCCTGACTGAAAACATTTTGACACCCACCAAAAGAAAAGTTATTCTCTGTAGAACTTCTTTTCATCAAGAATGCTTTTTTATAATATTTTAAACAAATAATATAATTAGGTTTCTTTTTGTTTTGTTTTGTATTTGTCAATAGAGTTGAGTCTCACAGCTAGATAATTATTAAGTGTCTGATGCCAGAATTAAATTCAGGTCCTACTGACTCAACAGCCAATGCTCTATCCACTGTGTCACATAGTTGCCCCTGCTATTAGATTTCTAACATAGTTCTCTAGGTACATTTATAAGAAATTAAAAAATTGCAATGAAACTCCAAAGCAACATTTTTCAAAAGTCTTAAAAATGAAAGTAGAAATATTAGTTCTTTAATTTTAGAAGAAAAAACATAATAATTAGAACTTTATATATACAAGTTACATTTAAAATGTTACAAAACAATATTCTTCCTAAGAAAGTATTTCCCCTCTGATTTTGAAAATGCAAAACACTTTAGAACTATAACTGAACTTTAGTATTTTACAAATATGCATTATTTAAAAACTCTAAAGTAAAATGAGAATAAGTTGAAATGTATAGTATACATGCACAAATCTTTGGTCTTTTCATGGAAAACACTTTGTCAAGGCAAATTTTAAAAAAAGGTCAGAATATTATAGATATACACATTGCTTTTCTGCTATTACTATTGAGGAAAATGAATGCAGAGCAAATTTGGGCAATAAAATGAATGTGTAGTAGGCTACAAACTAAAAAGAGTTTATAAAATTCACATATAAAATGTATGTTCACTGAAACAATAATTAAATCAAAAAGAAAAAATCTTAAAAATATCTCAGGAGCATATAGCCTTCAAATGCAAAATATCAGCTCTTGGTAGCCCTTTGGAGAATTAAACAGTTTTGTTTTTATGGACTTTTCAATGATTTATGTTGGAGGGGTCCTAGAGTTGAGGAAAGGGAATGTCCTAGATAAGGTATAAGTCCTGTATTTAACTGTTCTGAGACTGAGTCTATAATTTTCAAAGAATATAAGAAGGATGGCTCATAGAATAAAGAATATACAAACATAGAAGAAAATTCAAATTCAGCTTCATCAGCTGTATGTGACAGCAGAATCTGCCAAGCCAGAATTGTGAGGACCTAGAGAAGAAAGAGTGGGAGATGTACAAAATCTGGGAATGGACATTTTCAGAAACGGGAGGATTTGAGCACACAGAGTATCAGACCTGGGAGGTGCCATGAAGATGGAAATGAGAGAACTAATAGTGCCCATAGAAAAGAGGACCTCAGAGCAAAGAGAACACTTAGGGCAGAAAAGGTCAAATTTTACAGTGTTCCAGAAAACATTATATGCTATAGGGGCAGTGGTTCAGAGAACAAAAACCATACCTTGGGGAAGGGACATTGCAAGGATTCCTTTAATTATATACTTAGCTAGCAAATACATTTTTCATTTCTGGGTTTAAGTAAAAAAAAAGAAGTGGAATTAAAATTCCTAGAAGACATCAATTATTTATTTCAAATACTTAATCCCTTGTGAAGTATAAAAAGAAAAAAAATATATCTCTTTTTGAGCATGCAAAAGTGTTTGGTCAAAGTGCTAATTTTCTTTTTGGCTGCATAAAAATTCACAGATACAACAGCAACCTGCAACAAGTGCAATCCATTGAATATCTTTCTTTGCTAAAGTCTTCCCTGATATGTTTATAATTGATAAAGAATATAAATTATTTTTGAATAATAGCTAAAGTTCTGTCATTTCCTAAAAGGAGATAATTAATTTGTTTAGATCCTGGTATCTGTCAGTCATTAGGTACAGCATAATACAAATCCATTATACAACCCTTTCAAAATCAATATTATGGGTCAGAGTTTGGCAATTTTTTGGAACCTAGCATGGCATGTGTTGGAATGTTCTCCCCTCACTGAATGCCTAATATTTTACTTCCCATTTAAGAATGATTGCTAGAGGCAGTTGAGGGTTAGCACATTGAATTTTCCAAACTAGCTATGAGTCCCAACTCTGAAAGTTCCACTTTGGAGGGAGGTTATGAAAGCAAAACTGTAATTTAGAGCACAAAAAGTTAGATTTTCAAATAGGTTACCAATTACCCAATGTGATAGCTGGAAGCTCTGTGAGAACATGAATCATAATCTGTTCTATTAGGTGCCTTCTATTGGAAATCATCATAAATGACAAAGATTAATTGTTAAACATTATCTAGGTGAGCCATAATTTCGGTCCTTTCTGAGGAATTTTAAGAATCAGGATGGATATTTTGCCCAGGAGATTCATCCATTCTTCCAATTTAATTTCTATTCTATAGTCAAATCTTACACTGAAACAACAGAGCTAAAAGATTCTGGTGAAAGTACTGTGGAGTTTTGGGCAAGCCAAGAAAATGTACCCAAACTGAAAACACTTGGACATAAAAATAACTATTATTCTCTATATGTCCTTGATCAAGACTGTTCATGATATTACTATGAAGGAGAGAGAATATATAGTATGTTTGGGTTGCAAAAGGAAATTCTAGGATACTAAGGACATAGAGGAGACATAGGTTAGTTTTACACATTTGTACATAGATAAGATGGATATGCATTATAACAAGTATCCATATTTCCCCCCTCTCCTCCAATCTCCATGCTTCACCTGAGTCCTGTATCTGAAGCTCAAACCTTCTGTTCAGCTCTGGCCATTCCAAAAGGAACCTTTGAAATTCCCCTGGTTCATTGAAAGTCCATCTTTTTCCCTGGAAGAGGACATTCAGCCTTGCTGGGTAGTTCATTCTTGGCTGCATTCTAAGCTCTTTTGCCTTCTGGTATATTGTATTCTAAGCCCTACGAGCTTCCAATGTAGCTGCTGCTAAGTCCTGTGTGATCTTGACTGCAGCTCTACGATATTTGAACTGTGTCATTCTGGCTGCTTGTAATATTTTCTCTTTGACTTGGGAGTTCTGGAACTTGGCTATAATATTCCTGGGGGTTGATTTTTTTGGGATCTCTTTCTCGGGGGGATCGGTGGATTCTCTCCATTTCTATTTTGCCCTCTGGTTCTAGAATATCAGGGCAATTTTCCTGTAGTAATTCTTTGAAAATGATGTCAAGGATCTTTTCCTGATCATGACTTTGAGGTATTCCAATAATTTTTAAATTATCTTTCCTAAGTCCGTTTTCCATATCAGTTGTTTTTTCAATGAGATATTTCACATTTTCTTCTAATTTTTAATTTATTTGGTTTTGAAGTATTGATTCCTGATTTCTGGTAAATTCATCAGTCTCCTTGAATTCTTTTCTTTGTCTGAAGGATTTATTCTGCTCAGAGAGTTTTCTTATCTCTTTTTCCATCTGGCCAATTTTGTTTTTTAAAGCATTCTTCTCCTCAATAACTTTTTGAACTGTTTTATCCATTTGGCCTAAGCTGGTTTTTAGCATGCTATTTTCTTTAGCATTTTTTTGGATTTCCTTGATTAAGGTGCTGACTTCATTTTCATGTTTTTCCTGCATCTCTCTCCTTTCTTTTCCCAGTTTTTCTTCTAACTCCCTCATTTGATTTTCAAAGTCTTTTTTGAGCTCTATCATAGCCTGAGCCCAATTTCTGTTTTTCTTGGAGTCTTTAGATGCAGGTGCTTGTGCTTCCTGATCTTCAGAGTGAGTATTTTGATCCTTCTTGGGCTCATTTGCAAAATATTTCTCTATGGTCTTCCTCTTGTTTCTTTGTTCATTTTCCCAGCCTAAGCCTGTTTTTTGGGTGTGCTTCCTGAGCTTTTGGGACACTCCCACAAGGGTCTCAGTGGGTGAGGTTCTGTCCTCCCTCCTGGTCTGTGAATGACCATAAGCGCCCCACTCTGCCACGGGGCTGAGGTGGGGGGGGCCCTGTTTTTCTACGGGGGGGGCCTAGACTGGGATCAGGATCTGAATGTAGTCAGAGCTCCAGAGTCCTGTTCCAGGGGCAGAGGACAGAGCTCTGCAGTCTCTCTTCACTCCCCTCCCTCAGCTCAATGGGCTCATGCCCTGGGGGCTCCTGCTTACCAGCTCCACAGGCTTCTGTTTCCAGGTCTAGGCTGCAGAAAGACCAGGCTGCTGGCTGTGTACCCTGAGGGCTGGGCTCCACATGCTTGCTCTGGCAGAGGTCCCCCGCTGTTCCCCCACTTTGTGCCGGTGCTCCCCGGGGTACAGCTCAGGAGACTCCCCAGCTGCTGTGATCTGAGGCTCCCAGCGCCCTGGGGTTGCCTCCAGGAGGATGAAGTTCTTTGGCTCTGGTGGGCCACCCCTCTGGCGGGCCGCCCTTCCGCCCCGGAGAGCAGAGCCTTTCTGCTCTTTACCAGGTTACCTTGAGTAGGAGAACTGCCTCACTGGGTCCCTTTGTGGGTTCTGTCTCTTGAAAGTTTAGTTAGAGTCCTTAGTTTATGAGTTTTTATCAGAGAGCTTCTAAGACTCAATCCTTTCACGTCGCCATCTTGGCTCCACCCCCCAAATTTTCTCTTTAGCTCTGGTCATTTCCTCAGGAAATGTTGGAATTCTCCTATTTCATAAAATGACTATCATTTGCCCTGGAAGAGAAGGCTCAGCTTTCCTGGGTACTGGATTCTTGGCTGCATTCCAAGCTCCCTTGCTTTTCGGAATATCTCATTTCAGGCTCTTCCATCCCTTGATGTTGTTGCAAGCAGGTCCTGCATAACCCTTACTGTGGCTCCTTGGTTTCTAAATTGTTCTTTCTGGCTGCTTGCAGGATTTTTTATTTTATCTGATTATTCTGGAATTTGGCCACAACATTCCTTGGTGCTTTTATTTTAGGATCACTTTCTGGAGGTGATTGATGTATTCTTTCAATAACTACTTTTCCTTCTGATTCCATGATATCACGGCAGTTTTCCATCACTAAATCCTGTAATATTAAGTCCATGTTTTTTTTTCTCTTCAGTGCTTTCCAGAAGACCAATAATTCTCAGCTAATCTCTTCTCAATCTATTCTTGAGTTCAGTGTTTTGCTGATGAGGTATTTTGAATTTCCTTCTATCTTTTCGATATTTTATTTTGTATAACAGACTCTTGCTGTCTTATGAAGTCTTTAGTTTCCACAGACTCAATTGCTTTTTTTACAGAAGAATTTTCTCCATTTAACTTTTGCTATTCCTTCTCCTGTTGGTCAGTTGTATTTTTTGTAAGACTTTTCCATTTGACCAATTAAAGTTTTCAGAGGATTATTTTCTTTTTGCATTTGTCTAATAGTATTTTCCAAGGATTTGCTTTCTTGTTGCAAGGTGTTAATCTTCTCTCCCAAATTTTCCACTTGATTTTTAAACTCTTTCCTGATTTCTTCAAGAAAGTCTTTCTGTGCTGGAGACCAGATTGTATTCTCCTCAGAGGTTCTAGGTCTCTCTGAGTTAGGTTTTTTAATTCTAGGAATTTTTCTTTGGACCTTCCTTTCACTGGCCTTTCTTTATTTTCCTAAGACCTTGTGTTGGGAAGGGGTGTTGTTGAGTTTTGGTGTTGAGATCCCTAGAGGCTGATTTTAGTTACTCCAACTGGACTGACCAGCATTCTGTGTTGGTTGCTTTCTCTGGAGTATCTGTATCCTTGATTTGAATCCCTCTCCCTTGGCCTGGAGGGGGTGGTTGAAGTTTCTGAATACTTTTATCTTTGAACAATGTCAGACTTTGCCCTAGGATAAGGTGATTGCTCTCCCTATTCCTAGCTGAGGGAGCACTTGTGCTCACACCTGAGTCTGAGGCGGAGGTGGGTTGTAATTGTATTGTTCTGGAAAGAGGCTTCAGGTGAAATGAAGGTGTGAATTCTGAGATCCTCCAGACCAAAGGAGCCCAGGGATCATTGTCTGCAACTCTCCCACACTGGAACTCACCCTCCAGTCCTGCTAGAATGCTATAGACTGTCTGTGCCACAGACAATGCCTCTACTCCCAAGTTGGCCCATGCCCTCGTGGCCAGTCAATACAGTCCTGCTCTCAGTCTCTCAGGCTCTCATCCTGTCCTTTATTCCCGGCAGAGTTTGCCTTCTGCACCTGGGGTCACCCAAGATCCCGGAAGAAAAACCTTGAGGTAGATGTTCTTTTCCTAGCTTCTTTTCGTTTTGTCAATTGGATTTCTGTTAAGAGGTTTGTTTCATATTATATATGAGGGAAAATCATGAAACTTTAACACGGTGCCTTTCTTCTCTCCACCATCTTGCCCAGAAGTCCAAGGGTTTATTTTCTTATGTATGCTATGTGGGCCAAAATTGGGACCTGTTGTTACTAATATAAAAAATAAGCATGTAGATTTATCTAAGGAGATCATTTAGTAATTCCAATATTGTGCATCAGTGAAGGTCCTTTGAAAACTGAATGACTTGGATTCTAATTATCCTAACAGAAGAAAAGGTAGTAGTCTAGTTAAGAACACAGTATTTCTCAGAATTTAAGTGAGTCTCTCCTTTGAATGCAATACTTAAAAATGGAATGTGTAGTCAGAATTCTTAAACTTGGAAACTAGATTATCCAAGGTTCATGGAAAAATTCTAAATTGATCATGACTATCATCCCTAAATAGTCAATCCTGGATTTCTGAGATGGATGAGTCAAAAGGTGCTTGTTTTTCTGATCATTTCTTGATTCCAAACAAAATGTTTATTGGGCATTAGGTATATGTAAGTAAAACAAACATGAAAAACAAATACAAAAGTGGGACAGGTCATTAGATAATGAGAGATTTTCAGTGGTTAAAAAGGAAAATTCTCTAAAGAAATGGATGTCAATGAGAGATCATATCACATCTAGCAGGTCAATAGAAAAAAGAGACTGAGTAGAGGCTGTAGATGAATTAGTGGAGATGAATAAGCCAGGACAGCAAACTTCATGGTTAGAGTGGTTTCCAGTTTTCCAAATGCCATAACTTTGAGGGTTTTGAGAATCTTAAATTATCTGCTGGGGAATTATCCTTCATTTGCCAATGGTCAAAAAATCTCTTACTGATTTTGTTTTTTAATAGTTATTTTATTCTATTTTTGCAATTACGTGTTATGAAAGTTTGTTAACATTCATCTATTTGCATATTTAAAAGTTGCATATTTTTCTACCACCCTCCCTTCCCACCTCCCACACCTTAGCAGCAAATAGTCTAGGGATTGTTGTATATGTTCATTTGTGTTTAGCATGTTTGCATTTTAGCTTTTTTGAGATATTAACCTTTAGCAAAATAATATGTTGCACAATAAGCAGTTAGAAAAGAAATTAACTTGATGTAAAATTATTAAAAATTGTCAAATAACAAAAAGTCAAAAATCAAACTTATAAATTCCAGGAGGGTCTGGTGTTAATCTAAATCCCCAGCATCTTGAGGTCTTGAATACTGTGGATTTTAGGCATGTATCAATTGTCTATGTTGCTGGAATCCTGGAGATGTGAATACTTAATTTCTTGGCCAGAGTGGAATTCCTGCATTGGAAAGTCCAGTTTTGGAAGGGGAAAGCAGATAATCTATGATATATGGGATGGCTGGTGGTCCTTTACTTGTATTAGGTTTTAAAAATGAATTAAGGCTTTTTAGCTGACTGAGACTGTCAAATCTGCCAGGCCACATTCTCTCAGGTCCTAGAGAAAAGAGAAGTTGAGATGTAGTGGGTCAGTGAAGGAACATTCTCAGTATAAGCAGGATTTGTCACACAGGATTTTAGGCCTGGGAGTTGCCATGGAGATGTAAATGAGAGAGTTAACATTTTACATAGAAGAGTAGTCCTCAAAGAAAAGAGAGAATTTTGGGTAGAAAACATCAGTATTTGCAGTGTCCTGGAGAACAGCAAGGGCTCAGAAACTAGAAATCATCAGTGTGGAAAGTATCCTTCCAGAAGTATGTTTTTAATACACCCACATACATGGCCATGTACATATATATATATATATATATATATATGCACATATATGTACATGAATTGTAGATATCTATTAAATCTAAGTGTATAAATAGAAATGGATATGTGTGTTTATGTACATGTGTGTATACAAATGCATACAGACATGTTGGTGTATATGTTTTGTACATATATTCTGTATGGTTGAAGTATTGATCGTTTTTTAATAATTTGAAAAAATTAGATGGTTGACCTTTTTTCTTAGGAGATCATTTTATTCAAAAAAATTTATCAGGCAATGATGATATATAAGAAAAATAAAGAATGTAAAAGAAAACAAACAAAAAACTTCTATATTCAAGCAGATATTTCAAAGATGATAATGAAACGTAGATTACTGTCAATGTTTTGGAAAGTCAGCTTGTAACCCACCAATCCTTAATCTGTGCACAAGTAAAGAAATGTAGTTCCATGTATTACAGCCTTTAGTAAAGAGTTTTGTTTATATGACTATTAGAAATATGACAATCTATAATTTTTCAACAGTAAAGCACTGTTTAAGATAAAGAGTTTAAAAGGGAAAAGTCTTTTATTTCACAGTCATCATATTTTTAATGCCTGTGAATATTTTATTCACAATCTAAATAGGGAAAAAATAAAAGCATTGCCTAAATCCAATTGAAAATATTATGACTGTAGGAAAAAATGTCATTTTGTTAGGGATTAGCAGTGTCCATAGAAAAGGGGATCACTTATGTCAAAAGAAGTCAGAACTTTAAGTTACTCTAAACTGCGATATATAATTAGATGAAATGGTACAAGGAACAGAAATAATCACTTGGGCAAGGAGTCTCAGAGTGGAAAACCTCTGAAATGGCATGGATTTGTTTCATGCATATACTTAGTGGATGTATTGATAGGTCAATTAAAATAAATTTTATAAATTTACTTTAATTTATTTATTATCTAATAATATGCAAAAAATTTCAACATTCATCCTTTTACACAATTTTTTTGTGTTTAACATTTTCTTTCCCTCTGCCTTTGCTCCTTCCTCATCATGGTAGAAAATAATTTAATATAGGTTGTATATGTATAACCATGTTGAACCAATTTCCATATAAGTGATGTATTTAGAGAAGAGTTAGAACAAAGGGGAAAAACATGAGAAAGATATAAAAAATGCAAAAGAATTTTTAAAAGTTTACATAGTATGCTTTACTCTACATTCAGAATCCATAAGTTCTTCTCTAGAGGTAGATGAAATTTTCTTAACAGGTCTCTCAAGAGGGTCCTTGATCACTGAATTGCTGAGAGAAGTTGCTTCCTTTGTAGTTCATACTATATCAATGCTGTTTTCACAGTTTATAAAGTAATCCTAATTCACCTCCCTCAATGCAGGATCAGTTAATATAAGTCTTTCCACACTTTCATTTTTTGTTAAATTATATTTTGTTTTTCCAATTGCATGAAAAGGTAGTTTTCAACATTCATCCATTTCCAAGTTTTTGAATTCTACAACTTTCCACTACTCTGTTATTCCTCTCCCTCCCCATGGAACTAGACAATGTGGTAAAGGTGTACACTTGTTTTTAAGATATTTCTATATTTGTCATATGGTGAAAGGAAATATAACTAAGAGAAAAAAACAAACAAGCCAAAGAAAGAAAAACCATCTACATTTACAGTTATGATGACTGACTCTGTATTTCCCTCCATGGTATTCTCCCCCCCCCCCCATTTATACTTTTCTCTTTCCTTTCCCCTTATCCCTTCTTATCAGAGTTTTGCTTTTGATTGTTGCCTTTCAATTAGTCCTTCATTCTATGAGCTCTTTTCCCTTTCTATTTCCTGCTTTTTTAACTTTAACTTTTAATTTGCTTTTCTTATAGTTTAGCAATCTCTCAGTCATTTCTTTTCCTTTCTTTCCATTTCCCCACTACTTCTCTGTAGAGTTGGATAAATTTTTAAATCCAGTTTGGAATGCATGCATACTCTACACTTCCTTTACTATAATATGTTCTTTGTGCCTCATCATGTAGTGTTATTTATTCTCTAATTTCTTCATTTCCTTGTATAATCCTCTTTTCCATGTCTAAATTATTTGATATCTGTCTTGTACTCATACTTCCTGTCAAAGCATTCTTCTTTTATCTGCCCTGATAGAATTACAGTTCTCAAGGATTGATTTTTTGATTGATTGATTTATAGTTCAACACATTGTAATCAGCAGCACCATCTGTCCACATACCTTCCCCTCAATTATTCCATTAAAGATAGAATCCTCAAGATCCTAAGCATTATCAAATTATAATCAATATATACTCACAACTTCTTTCCATGTACCCTCCCTAAATCTGTCCAAATAGAAATATAACGCTCAAGAATTAACATGTCTGATCACATCACAGTCAATTTCTACCCATACTCTCTGCCTAAGTTTGCTCCTTTTAACTCTCCTAAGGAAAATAGAAACTTTAATAGTCTCTTTATCCATGAAGGAATGTAGACAATTTAGTATTATTGACTAACATTTTCCCCTTTTTGTATAGATTTTTACATAGTTTTATTTGAAGATCAAATTTTCAGCTCAGTTCTGATCTTTTTATCAGGTAAATTTGAAAGTCCTCTGTTTCCTTGAAAATCCATATATAAGAAATGATGAACAATATGCTTTCAGTGAAAAACTTAAATGAGCAGATGCAATGAGAAATGTAATATACACAAAGTAATACGAATGTTGTAGCAAGATCAGCTTTGAATGAAGTATTTTTTCTCCACAATGCTGTAATTCAAGACAACTCTGAAGGACTTTAGAATATCATCTATCTCAGAAGCAGAGCTGATGGTATGTGAATACAGGTTGAATTTACATTCACTTTGCATGACTATTGTCATAATAATTTTCATGACTACTTATTTTTAATCTACATCTCATTAGTTACCTTCTCCATAAGAGGAATTGGGGTGGAAGGGAAGTAGAGAATACAGAACTCTAAGTTTTAAAGGTGAATGTTGGAACTCGTTTTTGCAAGTAACCAGAGAAAGAAAAGAAAAAAGAGAATCTAAAACAATCTCCTGAGAAATGGCCTTCAAATAGCAAATATCCTAAAATCCATGGCTTATTTTAGAGAAATTCTGAGTTGAAAATAATGTTTTTCCACTTGAAATTAAATAAACTGTAGCATGCTAAGCATTAATAAGAGAAATTGGTTACTTTCAAAACTTTTTAAGAAATAAGATTCTTTTAATTACTATCCAATAAAAAGCAAAAATGTTTCTTCTAAGAACCTAGGAGGTTTTGACTTTAGAATCCAAAATCCCAAACTCCTAAGACTTAGACTTTTGTGGATTTCCAGGACCTGCCAAGTAACTATGTTGTTAGTGTCCTGGAGATGAGAACACTGAGTTTCCTGGCTAGGGCCTAAGTCTTGCCTTAGAATTTCCAGGATGGCTTGTTGCCCACAGATTGTGCTGTGTAAAAAAAAAAAAATTGAAATTAATGTTTATAAGCTGGCTGAGACTGTCAAATCTGCCAGGGCAGAATCTTCAGGGTCTAGCAAAGAGATAAGTAAAGATATATGAGATCTGGTGAAGGATATTTTCAGAAACAGCAGCATTTGTCCTCACAGTGTCAGGCCCAGGAGGTGCCATGGAGATGAAAATGAGAGAGCTCGCAAAGCCTATTGAATAGGGGAGCTTAGAACAAAGAGAGCTCTTGGGTAGAAAGTATCACATTCTGTAGTGTCTTGGGAAATATGATCTGCTATTGTGATGGCAGCATAAAGGGAACAGAAATCATCTGTGTGGGAAAGGGTCTCTCAATTGAAAATCATACAACTCACAAGAATTTATGCTCATATACACATACACACACACACACAAACATGTAATTGGTAAACCAAAATATTGTCCTATTTTGGTGCTAATTATGAAAAATAAGCCAATTTTGGTAGATCAATAAATTATTCCAAGATAATTTTATTTGACATGGGTGATACAGCAGAAAAAAGAGAAACAAAAATCATTGCACTACCAAAAATTCCTTCAGTCTTCTACATGGATATTTAAAGAAATTGTTGAAATTACTGCTAATATTTTAGATCACCAATCACTATCTCCCAAATCAATAGCACCTGGATAACTAAAGAAATGCAGTTCTATATATTTTTCCTTACTAAAGAAGGCTGTTGCTATGAATATTAATAAAAACGACAATCTAGAATTTTTACAGTAAAACACCATGCTTACTATAAAATGCTTACAAGCAAGAAGACTTCTATTTCAAAATCATCATTTTTTAAGACCCATGAACATTGCAACCATAATCCAATTTAATAAAAATATATTGGTACCTTGATTCAATTTAGAAATTTAGCTTGAGAAACAAAAATATCGTGTCTTAGATCATCCTGATAATTCTCAGGATTGAGGGTTCCAGGGTCTTTCATGTAGCAATGATAGAATTTGTTGATCACTTGGACATATATTGTTGAATTATAAGATAAATTCTTTCACTGAGAGTAAAAAGAGGGAGTGAATAGTTAAACCAGAATACAGGATCAAGGAGGTCACTTAGAACCTAGAACATCTGACAGTGCTGGCCTGGGCATTCTAGAATGTGGAGCTATTTAAGATACTCAATTTTGGAATGTCAGTATTGAGAGACACTGGAACAGAATAATTGTAAGATGAGGGAAAGTAGATAAAGTACTGGCTCTGGGGTCAGTATAACTTGAGTTCAAATGCAGCCTCAGAAAATTATTAGCTATGTCACCTTGGGCAAGTTACTTCACCCTGATTGTCTCAAAAACTTACTAAAACAAAACATAACATAATTTATTGACTTAGAATCCAATTTATGTTTAATATAAATATTTTATTTGTTTTCCAATTATACATAATAATAGTTTCTACTTATCATTTTTGTAATGTTTTGAATTTTACAATTTCTCCCCCACCCTCCCTTCCCTCCCCCTAGCCCCCACAGAAAGCAATCTGATAATCTTTACATTGTTTCCATGCTATCCATTGATCAAAACTGAATGTATTAAGAGAAAAATCATATCCTTAAAGAAAAAATAAAATATAAGCTACAGCAAAATTATGTAGGACATAAGACAACTTTTTAAAGTTTAAAATTTAAAAAAAAATGAAGGTAATATTCATTGGTCTTTATTTAAACTACACAGTTCTTTCATTCGATACAGATGGTATTCTCCATTGCAGATATCCTAAAATTGTCACTGATTATTGCACTGATGAAATGAGCAAGTCCATTAAGGTTTGTCATCACTCCCATGATGTTGTTATGTTGTATATTGTTCTTCCAGTTCTGCTCATGTCATTCAGTATCAGTTGATGCAAGTCTTTCCAGGCTTCTCTGAATTCTCATCCTCCTGGTTTCTAATAGAACTAAAGTCTTCCATAATGTACATGTGTCACAATTTGTTCATTCATTCCCCAAGTTGATGGACGTTCACTGGATTTCCAGTTCTTTGCTACCATAAACAGAACTCCTCTGAATATTTGTGTTTAAGTGATGTTTATACCCTTTTTTGTGATTTCTTCAGGATGTAGACCAAGTAGTAGCATTGCTGGATCAAAGGATAGGCACATAAAATTCAATTTATTAAAGGATTCATATTTTACACAACAGAATATCAGACCTGAGAGTAACCATGGAGAATATATAGAGAAAAATGGAAACACTTGAAAGAAACTAGATCTGAGCTGTAGAACCTAAAAGGACAGACCTGCAGAATCCTAAAAACTACATATACTAAACATGAGAGCATACTGAGGACAAAAATTATGAGGCCTATAATGGTCCTAAGAAAGAAACATAGCATTAACTATAGGAATCTGGATTGCATCCTGTCAAGATGGCAGGGAAAAATCAGACACTGCTTTGAGCTCTTCTGGCTTTCCCTCAGAACTAACTTGAACTAACAGATTTTTGATTCATAGAATCCAGAGAAGAACTGAGAGGAACATCTGGCAACAAGGTATGCCACTAGTGAGCATGGCTGAAGGGAGGGGAGAGGTAGGGTATAGAGAAGAGACCCAGTATAGGGGTAGCAGGTTGAGGCTGGAGAAACTTATCTGAGATCAATTGTGGAAGCCTTGGCTGTGTGTACTGCCAACCGAAGGGAGAGTTCCAATGCAGTGCCCAGACATCTATCTGGTCAGCTCACCTGGTCTGGAGTAGATCATACTATTTTTAGTTGAGTCCCTCCCACACAGGTGTTTGTACCTTGCACCAAGGCCAATGTGTGAGTGTCAGATAACCCCCAGAGCTGATTGCTGATTAAGTTTATTAACTTTATAGCCTGAGGACCCATACCAGATTGTGTGAGAAAAGCCCAGATACTGCCAACTCCCCAAACCACCTCCCATACCTGTGGAGTAGATCACTAATAAATGACTCAGACAATTCAGAGGAAAGCTTCTGGCATTCCTTAAGGACAGAGTTCCAAAGTCCAGTGGGCAAATCCTCTATGAATTTTAACAACAAAGGTCTGTGAAACAGCCCTTCCCTCAACACAAGACCATAGGGAAAGGGGCCAAAATGAAGAAAGGTTAATGCAAAGAATATTCCATTGAATGTTAACTATTTTGCCCAACTATATGACAATAAAATTGATATTCTAAGTTAAATGGATACATATTTAGAAAATATAAATTACTCAAGTTAAAAGAAGAGAAAATTAAATACCTATAAAATCACATCACAGAAAAAGAAATTCAACAAGGCATCAATTAACTCCCTACCAAAAAATCTGTAGTGTCAGTTGGATTCACAAGTGAATTCTATCAAAGATTCAAGGAAGAATTAGTTCCAACTCTTTATAAAGTACTTGAAAGAAATAGATGAAGACAGAACCAATATGATTCTGATGCCTAAATCAGGATGACTCAAAACAGAGAAAGTAAATTATAGACCAATTTCCCTAATGAAAATGAATGCAAAAATTTTAAATAAAATATTAGCAAAGTGATCACAAGTTATCACTAGAATAATACACTTTGACCAGGTAGTATTTATTTCAGGAATACAAGATTGGTTCAATATTAGAAAAACTATCAACATAATTGACCATATCAATAACAAACCTAACATAAATCATGTGATTATCTCACTACATGCTGAAAAAAGTCTGACAAAATGCAGCATTCATTCCTACTAAAAACACTTGAGAGCATAGGATTAAATGACTTATTCTTTAAAATGATACACAGTATCAATCTGAAACCCAGAACAAGTCATTTCCCAATTGAAAAATGGTCAAAGAGCACAGAAAGGCAATCATCAGATGGAGAAATCATAGTTATCTATAGTCATATGAAAAATTGCTCTAAACCATTAATGTCTTGAGAAATGCAAATTAAAACATCTCAGAGGTCCCACCTCACACCTCTCAGATTGACCAATATGACCAGGAGGAATATGGGAAACCTGGGACACTAATACATTGTTGGTAGAGCTGTGATCTTATCCAACTTTTCTGGAGAGCAAATAAAAATGTGTATACCCTTTGATCCAGCAATGCCACTACTGGGTCTATATCATGAAGAGATCATGAAAAGGGGTAAAAATCCTACAAGTACAAAAATATTCATAGTAGTTCAATTTGCAGTGACAAAGAACTGGAATCTGAGGGGAAGCACATCAATTAGAGAATGGTTGAATAAATTATGATATATGTATGTGATGAAACACTATTGTTGTATCGTGACAAATGAGATTTCAGACTTCCAGGAAAGACTTGCAAGAATTGATGCTGTGTGAGGTGAGCAGAACCAGAATAATAAAAAACAATATGGGGTGATGATCATTTTTCTGGACATGCCCACTCCTAACAGTACAATAATCAGGAACAATTTTATGGGATCTGTAATGGAGAATGCTATTTGTTGCCAGAGAAAGAACTGTGGAGTTTCAACTAAGACAAAAGATTATTATCTGTAATTTTAAAAAGTTTTCTTATGTATTATGTATTTTTTCTCTTTCTAACATTTTCATTTTCCTTTTGGATCTGTTTTTTTCTCTCAACATATTCAACTTAGATCTATGCATACCATGGAAGCAAATGTAAAGACTATATCAGATTGCCTTCTGTTGGGGAGAGGAGGAGAGCAGGGAGGAAGAGATAGAGAAAAAAAATTAAAATTAAAACCCTTCTAAAAATTATTGGTAGAAATTTACCATTGTATGTAATTGGAAAACTACCAATTATATGTAATTGTAAAACAAGTGAAATATTTATATTATGTTAAAATAATTATAGGATTGAGGGTCATCTATATTTCCCTAAAATATTGATTACTTCGGTGGACATGAAGAATGATGGCAATTATTGATCTTTCTTCTTTTTTTGAGAAAATTCAGTTGTTTCTTCAAGTACAGTTGGAAAGGAGTTTTCCACAGTTAGTAGATAGTTTTCAACAATCACTTTTTTATGCTACACATTTGTCTACCACCCTCCATTCTGTCCCCTTTCCCTTGGTGCTAAACAGTCTGGTAAAAGTTGTAGATATACATTTTGGTGTAATATTTTTCATGTTAGTCATTTTGCGTAAGAGAAATTAAGACTTAGGGAAATGAAGGAAAAACAAGACAAGTTTTTTTTTTAAGTGAACATAGTATAAATTCAGATTCTTTATTTTTCCATGTCTTTTCTTTATTGGCAAAGAAAGATACTGGTGTTACTATTCAATCTATTGAATGTAGCATCTTATCCCTGAAAGCCCCCCCCCAAAAAAAAAGAAATGGTAATATAATGAAAACTAACAAGGGATGAAAATAATATTGTAATATCAGGGAAAACACTGGAAATATTATCATCTAGGCTGTCTAGATGAGTTAGACAAGAATGAATGACTGACAATAAACAAATATTCTTAGTGAATTAATACATTGGATATTTCTAACCAAATTCTACTTAATTTAGACAATAACAAGCCAGTAAATTTATCATCTGAGATCATTCAGTGATTCCAATATATATTATATATTGCTGTTGCATTAATAAAACAATGAGCAAAAATTTGGGAAAACACATTGAATATTGTGAATCATACTGAAATGCATCTCCCAAAAAGTGTCAGTGAAAATATTGTGTATTTTGCCAAGAACAAGCAAAAACTAAAACAAATAAAAACAAAAAGCAAAAAATAAATTCCACAAAATGTGGACATGAGAACAAATGAAATTGTATGTATTCCTTTTGGAATAGTCACAATAAGAGTGACGCAAGTAAATGTTTCATGAGGAAAGCAGTGTTCATCATAGAGAGCTTATTAAGGAAAAATGTTTATTTTGTATGTTTCTTCTAAATTATATAACATAAATACATTGTTAAAATTATTCAGTGATTTAAAAATTAAAATGATACTTGTACCTAATTAGTAATAATATAGTTTAAAACCAAAAAATATCATATCTTAACTGATCTCTAGAGCCCAAATGTCTTTTGATTCCTGGTACATTTAATACAGGAATATTGTATGCAGTTGAATGCAGAGAAACAGAATGCCTGAACTAGCAGTCAAATCATCTGTACAAATATACCACTGGGGACAGGCAATTAATATAGAAATATGTGATCACTGAGGGAACCTGGACCAAAGTCATTTTGTGGGTCAAGGTACATTGGAAGAATAGATCACACAAATATAGATTTCCACATCACTTTGTTGCCATTATTCATGAAGAAAATGAATGCAGAATAATTTTGGACTAAGGACTAAGAAGAAACATGAATTTCTATAGGAAATATACATAAACTGAGAGTTCACCTTATTAATTTTGCAACGAAAACTATAAAAAGTATCAAAGAGAGTCAGGTGGATATAACCTTCAAATATAAAATACCAACTCTTGGTAGTCCCTTAGATAACTGAACATATTCATTTCCTAAACTTGAAAATGATATAGGTTGGAAGTGATTTAGGTCATGGGTTTGAAATAGAGAATGTTCTTTTAGTTAACGGTCTGTGTGTAAATGTTGAGTACCCAATTTTGAAAGAATATGAGAAGAGGGATGGCATATAGAATACAAAGTATATGAACTGAAATCCAGGATCATCCAATTGATGAGAATCTTCCAGGCCAGAATTATGAGGACATAGAAAAGAGAGAGGAGAAGATGTAAGAGATCTGGAAATGGACATTTTCAGAAACAGAAGGATCTGAGCCCATAGATTCCAGGCCTGGCAACTGTCATGGAGTGGAAAATGAGAGAACTTTAGGTGCCCATAGAAGAGAGGACATAAGAACAGACAGCCCTTAGGACAGTAAAGGTTAGATTCAGCAATGTCCAAGTAAACAGTGTTTGCTTTAGTGGGAGTAATTCAGAGAACAGAAATCAATGACTAAGGAAGTGATCTTCCAATACAAAAATGTTACAAATTTCAAGGTTCTCTTTAAATATATTATTAGTAATAAAAATACCATTCATCATTTTTTGGTAAAGAAGAGGCTTTAGAATTTTGGTATCAAATTTATCATTTCTTTCAATTACTTAGAATTAAATTCTTGTAAATCTTTTTTTGCAAGGCAAATGGGGTTAAGTGGCTTGTGCAAGGCCACACAGCTAGGTAATTATTAAGTGTCTGAGGACGGATTTGAACTCAGGTACTCCTGACTCCAAGGCCGGCGCTTTACCCACTTTGCCACCTAGCTTCCCCTTTGTAAATCTTTAAAAGAAAAAAGAATATTCACACCATCTACCATACAGGCAATTGAGTTTGGTGAAAGCACTTACTATTTTTTTGTCATGTAAGAGTTCCTCCAATAAAGTAAAATGCCAACACTCTGTAACAAATGAAATCCAATGAAGATCTTTCCTTGTTAAAGACTACTCTTGATATTATTTTTATTGGTAATGAATATAGAAAATTTTAAACACAAATAAGAGCTCTGTAAATTCTTAATAATTCAAGATCCTGGTATCTGTCATTCATTAGTTAAAGTATAAATAATTCCATCCTAAAATATTTACAAATCATCATTATGGATCAGAGTATGGCATTTCTTTGGAATCCAGAATGTTTGTGCTGCAATTCCCTTACACTAGTGAATCCCTAATCCTTCATTGCACATATAAGTGTGACAGCTAGAAGCAACTGATTATTAGCATATTGAATTAATATGTTATCTATGAATCACATCCACCACTGAATGTTCTACTTTGAGGGACTTATTTGAGCAAATCAAAACCATTGAACATAAAAGGTCAGAATTTAGAATGTCCTGCAAATCATTTTATGTGAACGTTCAAAGTTCATTGAGAATATGAATGACAATCTGTTCTGGTATGTGACTAAGATAGGAAATCATCATAAATGGAAAAAAATTTATTTCCATATATTTTCTAGGTGAGCCAAAATATTGGGTAAGTCTAAAAAATTTCAAACTAAGAAGAATAATTTTGGCAAGGAGACCAATGCAACTTTCCAATTAAATTTCATTCTGCTAAAAACACGCTTTGAAACAAATCTTCCATTCAAACTACAGTAAAAAAAGTCTGAATAAAGTACTGTTGATTTTTGGTCAAACCAAGACAATGCCTCCAAACTGAAAAGCCTTGGAAAATAAAATAAGTGAAATTTCCTGCCGGTTCTCCTTATTCAAGACTGCTATTGATATTGTGGATAATGAACTGATCCATGCCACCAGAGAAAGAGTCTGCAAATCAGGGGTTTTGGACTTGAAAAACTTACTGAGGTTAAACTTTTTTTATAATTCACAATCTTACAAAATTGACAGATTAAACTTTTTCTGGAGAGACAGTAAGTTACTTAAGGACAGTCTGAATAAAAAAATCAAGTGTAAGAATGCCTGAAGGAAAGAGAGAAAGGAAAATGAGAAATGTCTGGGCTTCAACTGAATGAGTCCAGCAGGGAATTGCTTGAGGGTCAAACTTTATTCATAGTCTTGTCCGCTGCCTGTGCATGGAAGGGTCAAGAAGAAAAGGAGTTAAAGGTTGATTGCTTCCCTCTACGTGAATGGCATCATGTAGCTACTTTGGAAGACTGAAAGGCAAGGAGCTGGAGAAGGGTTAGATGGATAGTCTGAGGTTGCTCTTATCTTGGCGAATTTACATTTACAAATCAAGTAACATTTAACAATTGGAGAGAATTTATAACTGAGAAAAGATTATGTTGAACAGTATGGTTGAGAGGAAGCCATCAGAAAATATCAGAAGGGAACAAATGATATTTTCTATTTTAAAAAAGTCACATTCCTAAGACCCATCCAAGTTATAATATTAATCGAATTAATTAAAATAAATTAGATAAATGGAAACAATATAATATGACATGGTATTAAAAAAATAGATCTTCGATGTTCCATAGGCCACAAAATGTTAAGGATCCTAGACACATTTCATTTTGGAATGTTGGAAAAAATTGTCAGCAGAAATAGAGAATGTCTGAGCTAGAAGTTATAACATGCACCTGGATATACTAATGTGTAAAAGAAAAAGAAGTCCAGGGTATGATATCTTAGAGGGCATCTTGAAACAAGACTGTATAGACTTGATTTAATTTTTGACTGCAAAATCCAGAGTCATATTTTCCTATGAAATTTTGTGTAGTAATAAAAATTATACTTTCACCTTCTCCTTTGCATATGCTCAAGGAGATCTAGCTGTTCTTTCTCATTAGTATAGTGAGCATGGAGGGGGAAATGTATAGAAATAAATGTATCAATTAGTTTGGTAACCACAGCATATGATTGACATGAGGGGACAGGTGCAACAAAGAACTTATATTTTGGGATTTCCCCACCCTTCTCTTCCACCAGGAAAGGCCCCTTTCTTAAAATATCTTAATAAAAAACATTTTAATCACTCTGGAAAAATGATACATACATATAATCATTTTAATATATATATATATGCATAATATATATATACATAATATATATATATATATATATACATGCAAAGGATTTCATGAAAGTACCATTCATATTTTTACTAGTACAAAGGGTCTTCAACTAGCCAAAAGACTGTACATAAAAACAAAGGCAATTACTTGACCTTCCTTTTTTAGTGAAGACTCTTATTGATATGTTTATTCATTCTAATGAAAGGATGAACTTTTTCCACAAAATACAACCTGAAAAAATTAAGTTTGATAATGGTTCAGAGTCATGATTCAAGATCAGGACATTAATGATGGTATAGTACATTATGATCATGGAGTGCAATTTGTGGGGCTTTGAGAAACCACTGAAGCCAGAATCCTAAAAAGATTCAATTGTATAAATTCTAATGCCATTGTTCAAGGGATCTAGAAAGGGATCAGGAGCTGAGATTGGAAATAGACTGTTTTGTTCAAATAAAACTATAAAAGAAAATTATATATATATATATATATATATATATATATATATATATATATATATATATATATAATTTTCAATGCTTTCATGGGCCTTTCAATAATACATGTTTGAAGGGTCCAATAGCTGAGAAAATGGAATGTCCTAGATAAGGGATAAGTCCTGTGTATAAGTGCCCTGATTCTCAGTGTATAGTTTCTTTTTAAATATTTTTTTTATTCAAGACAATGGTGCAAAGTGACTTGTCTAAGGTCACACAGCTAGATTATGATTAATTGTTTGAGGCTATATTTGAACTCAGGTCCTCCTGATTTCAGGACCAGTGCTCTATCACTGCACCATCTAACTGACACATAGTGTATAGTATTGGAAGGATATTAGAAGAGGTATGTCTCTTGGAAAATAGAATATATGAGCATAAATGAAATTTCAAATTCAGGATCATCAACTGACCAAGACAGGTGAAATTGCCAGACAAGAATTATGAGGGCCTAGAGCAGAGAGAAGAGGTGATGTACAGGGTCTGGGAAGGCACATTTAAAGAAAAAGGAGGATTTGAGTACACAGAGTGTCAGAACTGGGAGTTACCATGAACATTCAAATGAAAGAGCTAGTAGAACCCAAGAAAGAGAAGTCCTGAGAGCAAAGAGAAGATCCATGTATATTTTGGTCATAGGCATGTTCATTTAAAAGAAAAACTACCTTGAAACTATTTAGCAAGATATAACGTTATTTTTTAGAAATATTTTATTTATTTTGTTTTACACTTTTTCCTCCATTCTTGCTTCCCTCCCCCCATCTCCCACAGAAGGCAGGCTGTTAGTCTTTACATTGGTTCCATGTTATGCATTGATCTCAGTTGAATGTAATGACAGAGAATTCATATCCTTAAGGAAG
The DNA here is from genome assembly GCF_037893015.1 of Macrotis lagotis. Lineage (NCBI taxonomy): Eukaryota > Metazoa > Chordata > Mammalia > Peramelemorphia > Peramelidae > Macrotis > Macrotis lagotis. The sequence continues at coordinate 85,962,471 of NC_133666.1, forward strand.
AAACATACATAATAAGATAATGGTTTTTTTTTTTTTTTCTAATTTGAAGATAATAGTCTTTGGTGTTCGTTCAAACTCCATAATTCTTTCTCTGGATACAGTGAGAAAAAATAAAAGAATACATCAATCCCCTCCTGAAAGAATCCCAAAATGAAAAACACCAAAGGATATTGTGGGAAAATTCCAGAAGTATTAGATAAAAGAAAAAAATTCTACAGTCAGAACAAAAAAAAAAAATACCAAAGAGCCACAGTAAGGATTACACAGGATCTGATCACATCAACATTAAGGGATCAAAGAGTCATGGAAAGTGATATTCCAAAGAGCAAATGAGCTTGGAATGCAGTTAAGAATCCACTACCTGGCAAAGCTGAACCTTCTGTTCCAGGGGAAAAAAAAGATGGACATTTAATGAAATGGGAGACTTCCAAGATTTCATGATGAAAAGACCAGAGTTAAATAGAAAATTTGGACATCAAACAGGAGGCTCAAAAGACACATGAAAAGGTAAAAAAAAAACTGCTATCCAATAAGATGAAACTGTCTATATACCCACTTGGGAGAAAGAGTCTCATAACCCTTGAGAACTGTCACTCTATTAGAGAGAGTATACATAGCCAGAAGTGATGGACACTCATAACTTTTCTATGACTCAGACTGATTTAAAAACAATACCTCCTTAAAAAGGGGCGTAGTTAGGAGAAGGGAGATTAGAGGGAGACTGAATGGGGTAAATCTCATTACATCAAGATGTACAAAAGACCTATTTTAATTGAGGGGAAGAAAGGAGGAGGTGAGAACCACCTGAATTTTCATCTCATCAGACTTGGCTAAAAGGTATGACTTTAAAATAAAACATGGCATTTATTGAACAATTCCTTGAACATTGAAGGTTGATCTTTCAATGTACTCTTCATGAGGGAGTGTTGCAAGTTATTGACAACTTGGATTCAGAATGTGTGAGCTAGAAGTTCAATATTTTCTCTTAATGTACCAAGAGGGAATGGAACCTGAATGAAGCCAGATTATATGATCAGGGAGAACATTTAGAATCTAGAACATCTGACACTGATGGTCATCTCTAACACAGAATCTGATGTATTTTTAGACTGTAACATCTGGAGCATGAGTATGGAAAAACACAAAACTAGAGGAATAGGGAGATATGGGAGAATGGATAGAAGCACCAGCCTTAAAAAAGGAAGATTGAAGTTCAAATGACACCTCAGACACTTCAAGGTTGTGGTACCCTGGGCAAGTCCCTTCACACTGATTGTTTCCATTAAAATGGAAGATATTCAGGGACTGAGAATGTAATTAACTGAAACAGTGCCATTTTAGTCCCCAGAAGCTCAGTCCTATGATTAGCCAAGAAGCAGAGAGAGGTAGTAGCATTTGGATGAATCTATATCAGAGCAAAGACAGTTGTTAGAATTTAAAGTTATGCCCTGGAGTTTCTTAAAAATTTCCCTATACCCCAAAATGGGAGCATGCTGAGAACATTCATTCTATGGTCTAGAAGGGCTCTCATGATAGAAATTATCATCAATTCAAGGATATGTGTTCACCTATACTGTAGGTTAAAACATTGGCCAGTTTTGAAGGAAATAAACATGACAATTTTAAATTTTTATAGGAGATGCATCTTTTATTTATTTTTGTTTTCTAACATCATTTAGAAATGCTCCCACATATTTAAACACAATGCAAAGAGAAATGACTAACATTCAATAAAGTTTTAACTAACACTGCTCAGGCTTCTTGTATGTACTAGGTGTATGAATTTATCCCTTTACAATCAGAGATGAGGCTCAGCCCTGACTCACCTGATAATACCTCACTGCATGTGCCTGTTATTTTACAGTATGATCAGATAGTGCAAAGGATTGGAACTCTGATAGAAATTTTTTTTCATGGTATTTTATATTTCCAATTATGTCTGAAAATAGTTTTCTGTTTTAATTTTTTTGTAAAATTTTGAGTTTCATATTTTTCAACCATCTTTCTGCCCTCCCATTCTTCCAGGTGGGGAGGAATCTAATATATGTTGCACATGTGCAACAGTCTTTAGCATATTATTGTCTTATATTATGAAAGGTGAAATAGAAGTAAAGGATAAAAACATAAGAGCAAGAGAGAGAGAGGACATCCAGCCAAGATAGCAGCATGAAGTTTATCTGCTCCTGGAGATTTTCCCTGCCAAAGATAAATGAAGCCTCTTTTCTGACATTCAAACTCCAGATTCCACCAAGAAAAAGAGAAGGTTCAAAGAAGTTTTCAATGGTACACATCATGGAGGATCTTCAGTGAAGTTCTATTTCTTAGGAGGAAAAGTGGAAGTAAAGTCCAGGAAGTGGGAGAGTAGGAAAGCCAGCAGGAGACTTTTAGCCAAAGGGCAATACAAGTCCCAACAGCATGACAGTGGCAGAGGTCCCAGCAGCTATATAACAAGCCAGCAGGGAGCATCCCAACCCAAACCAAAATCTAAACCTGGGGAAAACTAGAGTACAAGACAGGACTAGGTCAGGAACAAACAACTACTAAATTAGAACTGGGATATAAAGGTGGAGACAAGCCTCTGCAAATGTAAGGCCTGGAATGCATAGGCAACATCTTGGTCAAGGACAAGACTCCAAACCCAGGAAGAAAAAGCTTGGATTGCTACTCTATATACCCCAAACAGCAGAGATAAAACAACAACAAAGGTGAACAAAAAAGCTAAAAGAACACTCACTATAGAAAATTACTTTTCAGCCAAAGGATAAAAATGCAGTTTCTGAAGAAGAAACTAGTGAAAAATCACTCAGAGGGGAAATATCAAAATAGTTTATAAATTGAACTCCAATACAAAAGCTGATCAAAGAGCTTAAAAAAGGGGTGGCTAGGTGGCATAGTGGATAAAGCACCGGCCATGGAGTCAGGAGTACCTGGGTTCAAATCTGGACTCAGACACTTAATAATTACCTAGCTGTGTGGCCTTGGGCAAGCCACTTAACCCCATTTGCCTTGCAAAAAAAAAAAAAAAAAAACTTACAAAAACAGAGCTTAAAAAAGAATTCAAAAACCAAAGAGGAGAGGAAGAATAAAAACGGAGAAAAGAAAAGAAAGTCATTCAGGAAAATTATGAAGAATTGACCAAATAAATCAACTCCATTAAAGGTAAAAATATTCAACTGGAAAAGGAAATACAGAAGCTAATGTAAGAAAATAAAAACCCTAAAAATTAGAATTGAACAAATATAAACCAATGAATCTACAAGACTATAAGATTCTGTCAAATAAAATAAAAAGAATGAAAAAATTGGAGAAAATGTAAAGTACCTTTTTGGGAAAATGAATGACCTTTTCCAAGAGAGACAATCTATGAATCATCGGACTACTAGAAAGCCTGGAATAAAAAAAAAGAACCTGGAAAAATCATACTGGTAATTATAAGGGGAAAACTGTCCAAATCAACTAGAACAAGATAACACTATAACCACAAAAGAATCTACAAAACCATTCAAGAAAAAGAACCCAGGATAAAAACTCTAAGGACTGTAATAGCAAAATTCCAGAACTCTCAAATAAAGGAAATAATACTGGAAACAGCAAAACAAAAACAAGTAAAATACAAAGGAAACACAATCAGATCAACATAGGACCTCTTAGCCTCAGAAATGAAGGATCAGGAGACCTGGAATACCATATTTTGGAGGACAAAGGACCTGAGATTATAACGCAGAATCTACCCTGTAACATTCAACATATACTGTCAGGGAAAATGAAAGATGTTCAATGAAATAGAGGACTTCCAGAATTTCCTGATACAAAGACTAGAACTGAACAGAGAATTCAATTGCCAAATATGTGACTCAAGAGTTGTATAAAAAAGTTACATGGAAAAGGGAAAGAAAAAACAAAACAAAACACATGTTGGTCAAGACCATCAAATTGTAAACAACCCTAAAAGGGAAGAGAAAACATTTCTAATTGTTTAGAACTTTATTTCTCTTAGGATAATGTAAGGGCAGAATATAGTGGAAGAGAATGAACCCAAAGAATATGAGAATTGTGGAGAAAAAGTATGTCACTTACAGCTTATCATTGTACAACATTGCTGTTACTTTATATATAGTACATTTGCCATTAAATCTGCTCCATCAAGTTTTTTTTTTACTAAAAGCATCTTGTTCATCATTTCTAATATATGGATTTTCAAGGAAACAGAGGACTTTCAAATTTACCAGATTAAAAAAACCAGAACGGAGCAGAAAATTTGTTCTTCAAATACAAGACCCAAGAGATAAATAAAAATCTATACAGAAAGGGAAAAAATTGTTAATCAATAAGAATAAATTGTCTACATCCCTACATGAATAGAAAATACTGGTGACTCTTGTAAATAGTATTTCCCTCAATGAGTTAAAAGATGCATACTTAGAGAGCGTGGGCATAAATTGACTGTGACATGATCAGACTTTTAACTCTTTAGGTTATAGATTATTGGGACAGTTAAAGAGAGAGTACATGGAGAAAGGGTATGGTCATATACTGATTGAAATTTAATAATTCTTATTATCCTGTGTATTGTAATAAAAATGATAACTTTTTTAAAAAATTAAAAAATGCTTTATAGATCATTAGACAGTAAAGCATTTGAATTGGTAATATCAGGATTTGGAAGGTCCTTAGAATATGGAATATTTAGGCTTTCACTTATATTTCAGGATGTCATGGAGGAGGTGACTGAGAGCTTAGATTCTAGAATCTTCTGATTCAGGATCAATTCCTCTTTCTGCAGGTCCTGATATTGAAAGGAAAGGAAAATCAAAAGATTAGATCAAGGAAGACTCTTAGAATATAGAATATCTAAGGTAGAAGATGACCCAGAATTCTGAAAGAAATGAAGTGTAGAAGCAGGAAAGTCAGTAATTAGAAGAGAGAGAAGAAGTTGTTATGAAGGTGATAAAATTGTCAGAAGGAGTGATATTTGACCAAAAGAATAACAGGAATTAGAGGAGGCATGGGGAAGAGAAAGAAGGAGGTTAGGAGAACATGGAGAAGAGGGTTATTAGCAAAAAGGTGATTCCCCAATTGACAAATGGTCAAAGGATGTGCAAAGACAATTTACATATGAGGAAATTAAGGGCATGCATAGTCATATGTAAAATTGCTCTAAATCATTACTTACTAGAGAAATGCAAATTAAAGCATCTCTTAGGTAGCACCTTACACCTCTCAGACAGGACAATATGACCAGAAAGTAGAGTGATCAGTGTTGGAAGGGATGTGGGAAATCTGGGACACTAATACATTGTTGGTGGAGCTGTGAACTCATCCAACCTTTCTGGAGAACAATTTGAAATTATGCCTAAAGGGCAACAAAAACGTGCATACCCTTCTTATTCCTTAGTCCAAATTTGCTATACAATAATTTTCTTCATTAGTAATGGCAAAGATGTTGGTCCAGGTGCCTTCAATTATAATTTTTTTTTCTTTCTTTGCTAGTACCCATTGGTAAATTTGGATGGATGATCTAACTGTTAGTTCAGGCATTCTGTGTCTCTCCTTTTTACTTGAATACAATATTCCCTATTTAAATATACCAGGAATCATAAGCCATATCTAGAGACCATCTAAGATTTGATTTTTTTATTTTAAACAATATCATTCTTAATTAGGTCCAAATATAGATGATGAAAAAGGGTAAAAGCATCACTTGTATAAAAATACCCATAACAGCCCTGTTTTTGGTGGCAAAGAATTGGAAATTAAGTAAATGTCCTTCAATTGGGGAAATGGTGTGTGTGTGTATATATATATATATATATATATATATATATATATATATATATGTATGTATATATGTTATGTCATGGAACACTATTGTCCTATTAGAAACCAGGAGGGATGGGAATTCAGGAAAGCCTGGAAGGATTTCCATGAACTGATGCTGAACAAGATGAGCAGAACCAGAGAAACATTGTACACTCTGACAGTGGCATAGGGGAGATGATTATCCTTGATGGACTTGCTCATTCCATCAGTGCAACAATCAGGGACAATTTAGGGCTTTCTACAATGTAGAATACCATGCCTATCCAGAGAAAGAATTGTGGAGTTTAAGCAAAGACCAAAGACTATTACCTTTAATTTAGAAAAAAAGCATTATCTTATTATGTAATTTTGCAATCTCTTATACTTTATTTTTCTTCCTTAAGAATATGATTTCTCTCTCATCTAATTCAACTTAGATCAGTGTATACCATGGAAGCAATGAAAAGACTAACAGACTGCCTTCTGTGGGACATGGGGGGAGCGAAGCAAAATTAGGGGGAAAATTGAAAAACTCAAAATCAATAAAATCCTTAAAATTAAAAAATACAAAATGAAATAAAATAGAAAATTAAAACAGAAGCTGAAAACTCTTAGAAGAGCAAAGACCAGATCTTGAAAACTTTTCTATGGAATACTGGGGATGACTCTAAGATTAGTCATCTGCTCTAAATGGTCCTGAGAGTGTTAAATCTCTGACATGCCAAGACTTGATTTTCACCTCTGGTCTAAATTCATTAGAATGTAAGGAGATCGGGTGGCTAGGTGGCACAGTGGATGAAGCACTGGCCCTGGAGTCAGGAGTACCTGGGTTCAAATCCAGTCTCAGAAACTTAATAATTACCTAGCTGTGTGGCCTTGGGCAAGCCACTTAACTCCACTTGCCTTGAAAAAAAAGAAAGAAAGTAAGGAGATCAAATCTGGGAAAACAATTCTAGCTATTTACTGGAAAGTCAAATACTGAAACTAAAGCATCAATATTTTGGCCACTCAATGAGCACAGGGGATTCGTTGGTAAAGACCCTGATAAAGACACTTGTAAGTAAATTGGGAAAGATTGAAGGTAAAAGGAGATAACAGAGGATGAGATGAATAGATAGTGTAATGGAATCAATGAAAAGAAATTAGACAGACTTTGAGAGAGAGTTGATGATAGAAGGGAAGACACTGGAAATATTATGGTCTAGGCTATCCAGAAGAGTTAGACAAGATTGAAAGATTGAAAAAGAACAATTATTCTTATTGAGCTCAAATGTTGGATATTTCTACTTAATTTAGAGAATAACAAGCTGGTACATTTGTCATCTGAGATCATTCAATTATTCCTGTACAAATTATATGCTGATATGGTAATAAAAGAAAATAGCAAAAGATTTGGAGAAAGAAACACATTTAAAACTATGAAACATATTTAAATATGTCTACCCAAAAGTTTTGGTGAAATTATCTGTATTTTTTCCAAACACAAAAAATACAAAAACAAAAGCAAAAAAAAAAAAATTCCACAAAATGTGGACATGAGAACAAATGCAAATGCCTATATTCCTTTCTGAATAGTCACAATAAGAGTGATAAAGGAAATATTTTGTGAGAAAAAATATGTTAATCAGGGAGAAATTGTTTAGTGAAAATGTTTATTCTGAAAGCTTCATCTTGTTGTTATAATCCAAATACATGGTAAAAATTATTCAATTATTCAAAAATTCAAATAAAATTTGGACCTAATTAAGAATGATACTGTTTAAAATAAAAAAAATATCATATCTTAGATGGTCTGTAGAAATGGCTTATGATTCCTGGTACATTTATTGTATTCCAATAGAAAAGAGAGACACTGAATGTCTGAAATAATAGTTAAATCATACATCCAAATTTACCAATGGGGACTAGAAAGGAAAGCAAAAAATAATTGATAAGTGAAGGCACCTGGACCAATGTCTTTGTCATTACTAATGAAGAAAATGAATGTAGAGAAAATTTGGACTAAGGACTCAGAAGAAACATGGATTAATTCAGGAAATTAACATATATAAATCATATATTCATTGTATTAATTATGCAATGAAAAATATAAAGAAAAATCCTAAAAAGAACAAAGTGGATAATGTCATCAGTTGGATGAGAATGCAGAATCTTCCAGGTCAGAATTGTGAAGGCATAGAGAAGAGAAAGGGAGAGATGTATGAGATCTGGGAGTGGACATTTTCAGAAACAGAATTATTTGAGCACATAGAGTAGCAGGACTGAGTGTTGTCATAGAGACAAAAATGAGAGAACTTTAAATGCCCATACAAGAGAGAAAGTCAGAGCAAAGAAAGCCCTTAGGAGAGTAAAGGTTAGATCTAGTAATGTCTGAGAAAACAATATATGCTATAGTGGCAGTAGTTCAGAAAACAGAAATCAGCATTTGAGTAAGGGATCTTAAATTTAATACATTTTAAGGATTTCTTTAAATATATAATTAATATGTAAAATACAACTTTCCCTTTCTAGCTATAAAAGATGATTTTCATGTTAGGTCAAGCTGATATAAAAAATGACATTTCTAGCCAAATTAAATTACTTATTCAGTGCCATACCAATCAAACTATCAAAAATGACATCATTGAGCTTAGAACAAATAGTAACAAAATTCATCTGGAGCAACAAAAAGGTAAGAATAGCAAGGGAACTGATGGAAAAAAAATATAAAGGAAGGTGGCCCATCTCCACCAGATCTAAAACTATACTATAAAGTGTCAGTCATAAAAACTGCCTGGTACTGATTAAGAAATAGAACAATGTATCAGTGGATTAGGACATGTTCAACAGAAATCACAGTAAATGACTACAGCAATCTACTGTTTCACAAACACAAAGTACATCAGCTTCTGGGATAAGAACTCACTATTTGATAAAGATTGTTGGGAAAACTGGGAAATAGTATGGCAAAAACTAGACATAGATCCACATCTCACACCCCATACCAAAATAAGGGCAAATGGGATTTAGGCATAAAGGGTGACACTATAGATTAATTAATGGACCAATAAATACTCTGTCTATCAAATCTGTGGAAAGGGGGTAGATTTATGATCAAACATTAATTAGTGTCCATTATAACTGCAAAAGGTTTGATTTTGACTATTAAATCTAAACTTTATCACACTAAAACAATTCATCGTGTCAAATTTAGAAGGAAAGCAGAAAGCTGGTAAACATTCTTTAGAAGTAGGAATTCTGATAAAGGTCTCATTTCTAAGATATTTAGAGAATTGCATCAAATTTGTAAGGTTGAAAGACATTCCCCAATTGATAAATCATCAAAGGATATTAATAGACAATTTTCAAAAGAAGAAATTAAAACTATACATAATCATATGAAAAAATTCTCCAAATTATTATTGATTTGAGAAATGCAAAGAGAAACAACAATGAGGTATCACCTCTCACCTGTCAGATTGGTCAAGATGAGCAAAAGGGATAATGATCAATGTTGGAGAGGTTGTGGGATATGTGCATATGGATGAAAAATAAATAAATAAAATTTTTAATAAAAGAATCCAATCAAGAAACCTCCTGAGTTCACTCTTGGTAAGTGGAGGGGTAAGTCCAGGATGGCCTGGATGGGTTCAGGGCTAATCTTTCTACTCCCTTCATTGATATGATGACCCAAATAACTGACCTCCCCAATAAACTAATTTCTTTGGAGAAACTCTCAAACCCTGTTTGCCTAAGTAGTATATCAACTTAATTGTAGTACCTGAAACTTCAGTTTGTTTCTGCCCTGAGAGCAACAAGTCATCCACATACTGAAAGAGCTTTATTCCAGTAGGAATGGGAACATCTCTAGAATTCCCTCCAGTGCTTGACAAAATTAATTGGGGGACTCCAAATAGCCTTAGGGTAAAAATGGTACACATTAGCTGCTGTTTTCTCTCCGTTTTTGGATTCTCGCAGGTGAATGCAAAGAGGTCCCTGCTCTCTGGATGGAAGGGGGAAACCCAGAAGCCATCTTTCAAATCAGTAACGCTGTTCCACCTATGATCTGGGGTAATCTGGCTCATCAAGGTATAGGGGTTAGGCACCACTGGGTGACAAGCCAACATAAGTGGAATAATTTCATTTAAATTCTATATTAATCGATAACTACCATCAATATTTCTAAAAGTTAGAATCAAGGTATTGAACCTCAACATTCATGGCTCCAGGAGCCTATTTTGAAGTAGCTGCTCTATAACTGGCTGCATTCCCTTCCTCCCTTCAAGTGGGAGATGGTGTTCCCAACTGGGGGATCCTTTAAAGCGATTTTTGAGAGGCTTTATTTTTTGGACCTCCCTTGTTCCCATTTCTAACCCAGACTTCAGAATTCACTTGGCTTTCTTCCTCTGTTTTGAGGGGGCATATTAAGACCTTTAATTGCTTATTCAGGATCTTATTACCAGATTTAGTTTAATTATTAAGTCTCTGCCTAATAGGTTCATTCCTGCTGCAGGAATAACAGAATCTTCACCTTCATCTTCCTCTCCTCATCTTCTACCTCTATTTCCTTAAAAATTTGTACAAAAAGTTTTCTCCCTTAATTCTAGTGACCATCAGAGTGCCTTCTTGTAGATTCATCCCTTTCAGCAAAGAGGTCAATGATGATCTCTTGCTCCTGTGTCCATAAGAAAAACAATCTCTTTTTTTGGAGTCCCCAACCTCAGATTTAACCAGGGGCTCTTGGTTGGACTTGAAGAACAAGAGCCTATGAGTTTCCTAGTCCTCTTCCTCAAAGATCATGAGGAACATCATCCGTTTCTCCTCCAACTCAGGACATTCTCTTTTAAAATGTCCTGCTCTACCACATTTAAAACAATCATTATGTTCATGCCATTTTGCTCTCTTTCTTTTTTTTTCATTCCCATCATTTTTCCTTTTCCCTGATTCCCTTTCCTGTGCCTGAATATGGACAGATTCTCCCTTAACTCACTCCCTAACAGCCTGAACCATCATCCTGGCTTTCTTTTTCTGCTTCTCATTTTCTCTCCTAACATAAGCTCTTTGTGTCTCCATTAACATTTCCTCAAGTGGTTACATGCCCCATCTTTCTAATTTCTGCAATTCCTTATTAATATTAGGTCAGGCATTAGTGTCAAAATTTATCCTCTATTTGCCTTTTATCACAAGATCCTGGAGATCCAAACCTGAATATTTTCTCACATTCTCCCTACTCTCTCAAGAAATCTAGAAGGTGTCTCATCCTTCTCTCAGAAAACTTCAAAAGTCTTGTTCAGATTTTGGGACTTGGGGACAGCTTACTTGATCCCGGAAATAATAAAATCCCTCAAAACCTACAGGGATCTCCTATAGCTGGGTGATTATTATGCTAGCCTGGATCTTCAAAAGGGTATTCCACTTCCCCCCAAGTAAAGAGGTTAGGTCAAAAGAATTATTCCAGTTGTTAGATAATCCCACTGGATCCCCTTCTAAAGATTTTATCTCCCTTTTGAATGCCCTGACTTCTGACTTCTGATGTACTTAAAGGGTCAATCACATACCCTATCCTATCCCTCCTCTCCTTAGCACCTCCCATAATGGAAATGAAGACCCAATTAAGAAGGGGAGGCTCTCTATATCTTGTTTGCATTGCTCATGCTCCTTCTTTAATTTAGAAAGCATTTCTTTTTCTCCTTTCTCCATACTTTGCCTTTCTTCTTGGGCTTTATTGTCAACTTCCTCCTCTCTAGGAGCAATCATAGAATTTAGAGTAGATTGAGAGTCAGGGGATGGAATATAAAGTGGAGCCAATATTTCCAGGGGATCCCACCTATGCTTCTTGTCCCTTTTTAACTTATTCAAAAATAATTTAGTATCCCCAATTATCCAGCATATTGCATATTCTACTTTCTCTTTGTTTAGAGGAACCTTTTTATTCACAAAAATATTCAAAATTTGGCATGCCTGATCTTCATCAGATATGAATTTTGGCTATCACACAGACTGTCCTTTTGAAAGCATCCTCAATATCCCAGCTAGCTAATTTTCTTCCCAAAGGGTTTTCTTTGGGTATTCAAGAGAAAGTCTACCCCACCTTTAGGCCCCTCTTTTGAAAGCCAGCTTCCCACCAAAGATCTACCTCCCCCAAATCGGGGCAATATAGAAAGGGTACTTCTAAGCCTTGAAAGGCAGAACTAAAGCTTTCTTATCTTTCTGGTTCAATTCCTCAATTGATTCCTCAATTGTTCCATCAATCCTCACCGCCTCCCCGGCCATGCTGGGGTTCCAGGTCCATTCAGAGATCCACTGGAGGAAACCCCAGAAAAGAAACAGGGATCTGCTTGAAATCAAGTTCCGTCCTTGTTTTCCTGAGACCAGATTCAGTTCCAAATCTTCCTGATTCCCTTTGCCCCTTGGTTGCCCCTCCTGGACCAAATAGTATAAAATGAGGATGGGGGCTAGCATCTTGTAGTTTTTTTTCAACTAATGATTCCTTCTAACTTGGTGTCAAGCTCTAATTGTTTTTTTTTGTAATAAGCACCCTCTAAATTTGCTTTCCCTAGACATAGACTAGTTTCCCCACCCTCATAATATAGTACCCAAAGGGGCCATAGCAATGTTTCTCCTAGAATTCTATGGCTTCCATTTGGTAGATTGTGTGTCTAAATTAAGATCTGCTTCTATAATCCTGTGGCAAATGAGAGTTTTAATCTGGCTCATCATCTTTAATCCACAGTTGCATCTTGACCAAACCATTGCATCTAGTGACCTTGGCAATTTATTTATGTTTCCTCCTGGACCTGAGTATTTCCACTGACAACAAGTGAGTCAGAACGACCTCATTAATTCATCTGAAATCACTAAACCAATGGTTAGGATAATGGAATACTTTATAGAGAGGCTTCCATTGCATTATCTGGCAATAACGCTGACATCTAGGACTCCTCAGCCATGGTGGAGGGGGTGCCTGTATACTATTTCTATGCACATGCCCTCCAAGCTTTCTGTCTTACCAGGCTCACTGCCTTGCTTTACTCTGCCTTCAATTAATAATAAAAAACAGGTACTTCAGTAGGGCTTTCTAAGCTCACCAAAGGATTTACTCATATGATATAATTTGATCTTCACAAACTTACTTTGAGGTAGGCAAGGAAGTCATCATTAGTTCTGTTTTAACAGATGAGGAAACTGAGTCTCAGAGCAGTTAGGTGTCCTGCTCACTGTTACCCATTTAATAAGTGGCAGAGGCAGGATTTGAACTCAAAATCCTGTTCACAATAATAATAATAATAATAGGTGATATTTGTAAATACTTTAAGATCAACAAAGCACTTTACATTCATTAACTCATTGATCTTGGCAGCAACCTTGTAAGCTAGAGGCTAGTTTTCACTCACTTATAAAGAAGGTTAGATTGAGATTTGGAGAGTTGAAGTGACTTGCCCAAGGGCCTGAATCAAGATTGTGACTTACATTTTTCTGATTCCATATCCAACTGCTTTCTACTAAGTCATCCAAGGGCATCAAGGTGGCACAGTATATAGAATGAAGTCAAGAAGACCTGAGTTCAAATCCACCTCAGACAGTTACTAGCTGTGTGACCTTAGGATAGTCACTTAATCTCTGTTTGCCTCAGTTCCTCCACTGTCAAATGAGATAGGGCAGCTAGGTGGTGTGGTGGATAGGGCTAAATGAGTAACGAAGCTGGGATTTGAATCTCAGTCTTCTTTCCTCCCATCCTTACTACTTCACTCACTTCCTTCTTTCCTTTGTTCATTTCTTCTTTACAGATCCAAGATGTGGCCCCTCCCCCTATTGTTATCCATAAAAGAAATCCCTGCCATCATATGATACATGTTTCACTGATGAACCTCAATCATCACAAAGGTGTGTGGGATAATATTAAAGTACCTAATTGGGCAAACTCAGTTACATTATGTAAAAGCCTCTAAGGAACCCTTTACTGGATGGGAAATTGTTTCTTCCAACCATGGACCCATCAACTTTAGGATGAGATTAGAAGATCTCTTCTAGTTTTGTGATCGGAGGGGGCCATTCCTGCTTTGTAATCTATTTCCTGGGCAACCCCACCCTATGGAGAGCAAGAACACCCCACATTCCTCACACTAGGCATTCTCTGATAACAGAAATAATTAGTTCATAGTGGACCTTAAATTGGGTAATATCAAAAATGGAAAAGATGTGTTCTCTGATTTGTCTACATTTAGCATAGATATGGGACTGTTATAGGTCAATTTAAAAAAATCTGAGGATGGAAGAGTTTTCTTATGTTATAAAATGATAATTCCAATTTAATATTCAATATTCATTGGTGGTGATAAAAAACAAAGCATAACCTTAGTTTGAGAACCTTAATAGTCATGTAAAAATTCTGTCAATTATGGCCATATAAATTAAAATCTGCAATTCTCAAATAGTTGTAAAGGAAAAACTTTGCAAGTCTCTGCCAGTGCTAGATTGATTAAATAAAAAAAAAAAAACAAACATTTGGGGTAACTAGGTGGTGCTGCAGATAGAGCACTGATCCTGCAGTCAGGAGGACCTGAGTTCAATTCCAGCCTTAGACACTTAACAATTACCTAGCTGTGTGATCTTGGAAAAGCCACTTAATCCCATTGCCTTGTAAAAACAAACAAACAAACAACAGCAAAAAATCACCTCTTCACAGTAATATTTTTGATAATGAATAATCAGGATTGATGTCACTGCAACATGGAGCAATGTATAAAAGGAAAGACTTTTGTTTGAATATCAGTATATATGTAAGACTCCAGTATGCTATTAAAGTAACACAATAAAAGAAATGCAAGGAAATATAAACAAACAGACCTCAGAACAAGGTTCCTCTAGATATAAGAATCTGATATCTGTTTAATTCCTTAGGAAAATGAATTTCTGTCCTTCCTGATCAAAAGAAAGCAATGAAATTAATGGTAGACAAGGGCTCAGAGTCTAGAATTTCCCTCCTTGTCCCACTCTTGAGAGAAACAGTAAGCAATTCATTATGAAACTAGATTTCTTGAATAGTGTTTTGACTTAGAATCTAGAATATTTGAGTTTTATGGAAATATACAATCTAGAATCCTGAGCTGGATGATGCTACAGAAACAAATGTCAGTTGGGGAACTGACTGGAAGTGAAAGAAAAGGAAATGTTCAGAGATGATCAGGGAAACTGTGCGAAGAAATGATTTTTTTGAATGGACAAGATCAGATCAGTGATTAATCTTGGAGAAGACAAAGAGAGATTGAAGAAAACCTTTAAAAGAAGGCTAGAACTCCAAAAGTAAGTATTAGTGTGACATGAAACATTCCATAAGCTAGATCTGAGATTAATCTGAGGAAATATATCATCTTCCCCTAGTTTGGACCAACTAAAGTAAAATGTCATCAATTACTAGAATTACTATAAAACTATATATTATATGCTATAATCTCTTAAATTCATATAAATTATTATATTGTATCATATTACATACTAATAAAAGAGTAATATATTTTGTTTGACAAAAATATTTTCGACTTTTATGGAAATAAAGAAATGAGGAAAATTTATATTTTCTCAACTGCATCAATCATTTAGACCAATTTACTTTATATTTCATTCTTGTTAAAGTAAAATAAATAGTCATATCTTACTACACAAAGAAAAAAAGGTTTGAGGAAGCTACTCCTACTTAAAAATCTTCAGTCATGGTAAAATAAAAGCCATCATAACAAATGTAACAAATTGTAATAAACGGCACTTATATGATCATTCTGGGTAATGAATGTACAATATTGTTGCACAACAACAACAAAACCAAACCCTTAATATTAATTTACTAGCTGTGTGACCTTAGTATAGTCATTTAATCTCTGTTTGTCTCAGTTCCTGCCATAGTAATATATGCCAATAATGATTTTTATAAGTGTTCCATACAGTGTAATAAAAATCTATTAAAAACTTTTATAAATTAGCCTCATATTTCTTTGGAACACAAAAGTGGCATGTTGGAATGTTTTTAGCACATTGATTGTCTGGGCTTTCAGTTTCTATTGAAGGACATTTAAGGGTTGGCAAAACTAATTTTCCTTTCTTTTTTTTTTTTTTTTTGCAAGGCAATGGGGTTAAATGGCTTGCCCAAGGCCACACAACTAGGCAATTATTAAGTGTCTGAGGTCAGATTTGAACTCAGTACTCCTGATTTCAGGGCTGATTCTCTATCCACTGTGCCACCTAGCCACCCCTGCACAACTAATTTTCAAGCTGAACCTATATCTCAACTATAAACATCCCTCTTTGGAGTAGAGAAATGAAAGCAAAGCAAAAATCTTATGATGCAAAATTTGAGACCTTTAAATGGGAGAAGAAACTCCCTTTTTATAGCTGGAAGACTTCAGGGTACATGAATTAGAATTTGCTCTGATAGGGGATTTATAATGTAAAAATATCATAAATGATAAAGATTTATTCTCATATATGTTTTAAGTGAGCAACCATATTGTCCAATTGGAGGGAATTTCAAAAATAAAAAGGAGGGTGATTTTACAAAAGATATCAGTCCTTTCCTGAAATTAAACTAATCTTCTGCGGTAAAAATTCTTTGAAACAAATCAGTCATTCCCAGAGACATACTAAAAAAAAAATGAGTTCAAAATATTACTTTTTGAGAGAGGCAACTAGGTGGTACAGTGGATGGAGGCACCAGTCCTGGAGTCAGGATGACCTGAGTTTAAATCTGGTCTCAAACACATAATATTTAGGTGACTGTGTGACTTTGGGCAAGTCACGTAACTCCACTGCATTGCAAAAACCAAAAGCAAACAAAATATTACATTTTGGCAAACCAAAAAACACTACTGCCTGAAAAAACTTTGACACAAAAACACATGATATTCTCTGCAGACCTTCTTTTGATCAAGAATGCTTTGTGATATTACTTTTTTTAAATAATATAATTCTTTTTATTTTTCTTTTTTTGCTTTTTTGCAAGGCAGTGGGCTTGAGGAACTTAGCCAAATTCACACAACCAAGTAGTTATTAAATGTCTAAGGCTGAAATTTACCTCAGATCCTCCTGATTCCAGGGCCTGTGCTCTACCCACTGCAGCAACCAGTTGCCCGTGTAATTATATTTCAAGCAAAGTTCATTAGGTTCATTTGGATGAAATTAAAAAAAGATAATCAAACTGCAAACTCTTCAAAGCCCTGATAAAAAGTGAAAGCAAAAATTGCCTCTTGAATTTTTGGAAAAGACATACTAAATTGAAATTTTATATATACAAGTTACACTAAATATATTACATAACAGTATTATATCTATGAATCTGTTTTCCTTCGGAATTTGAAGATCTAAACACTTTAGGGTTGAAACTGAAGTTTTAGAAGTTTATAAATATGCATAATTTTAAAAATCTACAATAAAATGAGTATAAATTGAAATGAATAATATGCATGCACAAATCTTTAGTAATTTTGTGTAAAATACTTTGTCAAGGAATATTTGAAGAAAAAGTCAGAAAAGTATAGCCATCCACATTTCTTTTTTGTTATTACTAAGAGGAAAATGAATGCAGAATAAATATGGGCAGCAAATTGAACATGTAGCATGCTACAAACTAAAAAGATGTTTTGAAATTCACGTATATAAAATGATGGTTCATTATAACAATTATGAAATAAAAAAACAGAAAAAGAAAAACCTTAAAAGTTCTCGGGAGTATGGAGCCTTCAAATGCAAAATATCAGCTCTCGGTAGCTCCTTGGAGAACTGAACATCTTTACTTTCATGAACCTTTCAATGAAAAATTTTGGAGGTGTCCTAGAGCTGAGAATACAGAATGTCCTATTTAAGGGATAAGTCCTATGTGTAACTGTCCTGATACTGAGTTTATCATTTCGAAAGAATATAAGGGGAAAAGCTCATGGAAAATAGAATGTATGAGTAAAATAAGAAATTTCAAATTCAGGTTCATTAGCTGTTGAAACAGCAAAATCTGCCAGACCGGAATTGTGAGGAACTAGAGAGGAAAGAGAGGGAGATATACAGGATCTGGGAATGGAGAGTTTTGGAAACAAGAGGATTTAAGCACACAGAGTATCAGAACTGGGAGTTGCCATGAAGATGCAAATAAGAGAGTTAGTAGTGCCCATAGAAAAGAAGCCCTGAGAAAAAAGAACACTTAGGGGAGAAAAGGTCAGATCTTGCAGAGGTCAGCAAAACACTATATGCTATAGGGGGAGGGGTTCAGAGAACAGAAAACATTTCCTGGGAAAGGGATTTTCCAATACAAAATGTTATATCTTTCAAGAATTACTTTAATTATATACTTAGCAGACAAAAATATTTTCCATTTCTGGGTTTAAGTAAATAAAAAGAAGGGGATTTAGAATTTCTGGATGACACCAATTATTTATTCCAGTTATTTAATCCCTTATGAAGTATACAAAGAAAAAATCATATCTCTTTTTGAGCCTGCAAAAATGACTGGTGAAAGTACATACATTTTTTGTTTTGCCTACATAAAAATTCCCAGATAAGGTGAGATACATCAGCAGCTTGCAACAAATGCAATCCAGTTAAGATCCTTCTTTGCTAAAGACTGCCCTGATATGACTATAATTGGTGATAGATATAGATTATTTTTGGATAATAACAAGAGTTTTATTAATTCTGGAAAGTATAAGAGAGAGAACTAATATTTCTAAATCATATTTGTCAGTCATGAGGTACAGTGTGATACAAATCCATTACACAAAATTTTAAAAATCAACATTATGGATCAGAGTTTTGCATCTCTTTGGAACCCAAAATGGCTTGTGTTGGAATGCCCTCCCCTCATTGAATGCCTAAAGTATCACTTCCCATTTAAGGGTGATTGCTGGAGGCAGTTGAGAATTAGCATATTTAATTTTCCAAGCTAGGTATGAGCTGTACTCTGAAGGACTTCCTACACTCTGGAGGAAGGTTATGAGAAAAAAGCAAAATCTTAGAACACCAAAGATCATACTTTCAAATGGGCTACCAACCCCTCCCTGCAATGTGATAGCTGGAAGCTTTGTGAGAATATGAATCAGAAACTGTTTTGCTAGGTGCCTTCTATTGGAAATATCATAAATGACAAAGATTAATTTTCATACATTTTCTATGCAAAGCATAATTTTGGTCCATTCTGAGAAGTTATTTTTTAAAGTTTTTGCAAGGCAATGGAGTTAAGTGATTTGCCCAAGGTCACACAGCTAAATATCTGAGGCCGAAGTTGAATTCAGGACCATCTGATTCCAAGACCAGTACTCTATTCACTGTACCACCTAGCTGTCTGCATTCTGAGAAATTTGAAAAATCAGGATGAATATTTTGCCTGGGAGACCAATCCAATTTAATTTCTATTCTATATTCATATGTTACTTTCAAATAATAGAACTAAAAGATTCTGGTGACAGGACTGTTGAGTTTTGGGCAAGCCAAGAAAATGCCTCCAAACTTAAAACACTTGCATGCATTTTCTTGGCTGTTATTCCCTGTAGGTCCTCCTTTTTCAAGGCCATTATTGATATTACTATGAAGGAAAGATAGTTTATAGAATGTTTAAGTTACAAAAGGAAATTCTAGCATACTAAGGACAAAAGTTAGTTTTACACATTTCTATGTAGGTAAGATGTATATGCGTTATAACAAATATCCAATAAAAAGCCAAAAAGACCAACCTTAACAGTCCATAGAAGGCTATGAATTAGAATCCAAAATATTGCTTCATAGTAGCTCCTTAGAACACTGAATATTTGGGCAGCTTATGTCTCTTAAATTTGCCATGTGGGGTTTTTGAAATAGGGGATCCTTGTCACAGGATTCAGATTAATAGTGAATAGTTTAGGGGCAGCTAGGTGGTGCAGTGGAAAGAGCAACAGCCCTGGAGTCAGAAGAACCGTAGTTCAATTTTGCCCTCAGACACTTAATAATTACCTAGCTCTGTGGCCTTGGGCAAGTCACTTAACCCCATTTGCCTTGCAAAAACTTTAAAAAAATGAGTGAATAACTGAGTACCTGAAGAAAAGTTGAGGATGGCTTGTGAAAAATGAAATGTATGGCATTTGAAGGAAATTTGGAATTCAGGATCATGAGGTGTATTAGGCTTTAGAATCTGCAAGGTCAGAATCGTCAGGGTCTATAGAAAAGAGAGCGGGCGATGTATGGAATCTGGGAATGGACCTTTTCAGAAACAGGAAGATTGGACCACACATAGTGTCAGGTGTGAGAGTAGCCCTGGAAATAAAAATGAGAGTTAATAGTGGTCACAGAAGAGGAAACCTCAGAGAAAAGAGAGCCCTCAGGTCAGAAAAGGTAGAATCTTTTAGTTTCTAGGGAAATACTACATATTATAGATGGTTTCAGGAAAAAGAAATCATCTGCTGGGGAAGGGATCTTTGAACAGAAAACCTCAGAAATATTAGATATGGTATGGCTCATGCATTATAGAATGTATTAGTTTGAAGGAAATTTGGAATTCAGCATCATCAGTTATAGAAGTGGAAAGTTTGTAATTGGGAGGACTTGAGAAGACACAGTGGAACCATATCTATGGTCTGGAAAGGGAATTTTTGAAAACAGCAGGATTTGAGAACATGGAGTACCAGGTCTGGGAGCTGCCATGGGAACAAAAGTGAAGGAACTAACCATGTCATTAAAAAATCAACAGGGGAGAAAAAGTCAGATTTTGCAGTGTTTTGCAAAACAGGATATGTAGCAGGTGGGAGGATTCAAAATACTTTACTCATCTTCTGAAAAAGGGGTCTTAGAAAGGAAAGTATCTGAAATGGGAAAGAATTATTTTTATCTGTATGTGTATGTGGCTCAAAATTGGGACCAGGTTTCACTAATGTAAAAAAAAATAAGTATGCAGATTTATCCAAGGAGATCATTCAGTAATTCCAATATTGTGCATCAGTGAAGGTCCTTAGAAAACTGAATGTCTAGGATTCTAATTATCCTAATAGAAGAAAAGGTTATAGTCTAGTCAAGCACACAGAATTTCCCAGTATTTAAGAAAGTCCTACCTTTGAATAAAAAACACTTAGGAATGGATTGTGAAGTGAGAATTCTTAAGCAGTTGTTTGACTTGGAAACCTAGATTATCTGAACTTCATGGACATAAGCAATCCTGAATTGATCATGACTATCGTCCTTAAATAATCAATCATAGGGGCAGCTACATGGCATAGTGCATAAAGCACCAGCCCTGGAGTCAGGAGTACCTGGGTTCAAATCCGATCTCAGACACTTAATAATTACCTAGCTGTTTGGCCTTAAGCAAGCCACTTAACCCTGTTTGCTTTGCAAAAATCTAAAAAAAATTAATCATAGAATCCTGAGATGGATGAGTCAAAAGGTGGTTGATTTTCTGAACATCATTTTTTGACTATAATAAAATACTTTAGGCACATTAGGGATATCTAAGCAAATTAGAGAAAAAACCAAATACAAAAAATAAAGGCCTGGTCGTTAGATAAAGGGAGATTTTTAGGGGTAAAAAGGGGAAAAATTACCTAAAGAAATAGGTGTCAACAAGATATACTTTCAGATCTAGGAGGTCCATCAGGAAAAGAAGAAAGACTGAAAAGAGACTGTAGAAGAAGGAATGCAGATAACCAGGCTGGAACAGTAAATTTCGGGATTGGAGTGGTTCCCAATTTTCCAGATGTCACAACTTTTGAGAATCTAAAATGATCTGCTGTGGAATGACCCTTCAACTACTAATGATAAAAATGTTATCCATTTATTATTTTAATTGATATTTTATTCTATTTTAACAATAGCATGTTAAGAAAGATTTTTAACATTCATCTGTTTGCATATTTAAAAGTTGCACATTTTTCTACCACCTTCCCTTGCCACCCTCCTCCCCTTAGAAGCAGTATAGTGACTGTTTTGTCTGTTCATTTGTGTTTAACAGTTTTATATATTAGCCATTTGGTGATATTTAACATTTTGTTAAATAATATGTAGCACACTAAACACCTAGAAAAGAAACTGGTTAGATTTAAACTTAAAAATAATCAATTAAGAAAAGGCAAACTTACAAATTCCTGGATGCTCTGGCTTTAGAATCTGAAATTCCATAATCTTAATGCCTTGGGTACTGTGGATTCTCATGACCTGTCAAGCATTTATGTTGTTAGAGTCCTAGAGCTGAGTATAATGAGTTTCTTGGCCAGTCCATAAGACGTGTTGGCAAATTCAGTTAGAAGGGGAAAAACAGATAATCTATGATATGTGTGATGACTGGTGGTCCTTTAGTTGTGCTATTAAGTCTTAATAATGGAGATTGTTGAATCTGCCAGGCCACAATTGACAAGCCCTAGACAAGATACAAGGGGAGATGTACTGTGTCAGGGAAGAGTCATTTTCATAAATAGCAAGATTTGTGCACACAGAGTTTCAGGCTTGGGAATTGCTATGGAAATGAAAATGAGAGAGCTAACAGTGCACATAAAAGAGAGAACCTCAGAGTAAAGAGAGCCCTTTGGGCAGAAAATATCAGTTTTGCAGCATCCTGGAGAACAGGAAGGGTTTAGAGAATGGAAATTATGAGTTTGGGAAGTAGCCTTCCAGGTGAACTATTTAACACACACACATACACAGGCACATATAATTGTTTATGTATTTATATGTATATATGTATGTGCTTATGGATATATGTATATGTATATATGTATTTGTTTGCATATATACATATATTTATGCATATATATAAACAGTTAAGTTTGATACATATATATATATATTCTGTTCAGTCAAACTATTGATGATTTTTTAGTAATTGAAAAAATTTAGAAGGTTGATTTATTTTGGAAGATAATTTTTATTCCAATAAAATTTTTTGGACAATGGTGATATATAAGAAAAATAAAGAATCTAAAATAAAATAAACAATAAATTTCTTCCATATTCAACCAGATATTTTGAAGCTTTCAAAGAAGATAATCAAAAGTAGATCAAATAAGATAATCAAAGGTAGATTACTGTCAGCATTTTGGATAGTCAATCATACACACTAAATCCATAATCCCTGTACAGGTAAACAAATGCAGTTTTATGTATTGCATCATTTAGTAAAGAGTTTTGCTTATATGATTTTTTTTTAAAATGACAATCTAGAATTTGTCAAAAGGAAAATTTTGTATCTGAGATAAAGACTTATATTTTGCAATCATATTTTTAGGACCCATGAATCTCTTAATCTAAATAAGGAAAAATAAATATATTGTCTTAACCCAACTAAGGAAAAATTATTTTAATTTATTTTAATATTATATTGATTAATGTAATCATATTAATATAATAATTTCATATTACACTAATTTATTTTAAATTTACTTTCATCCATTTGTACATGTATGTTTCCAAGTTACAAAGTTTAACTCCACCCTCCCTTCCCAACACCTCCCCTCAGTTGGGAGCTGCCAGGTTAGCATTTTACATATAGATTTTGCTAAACAGATTTGAAAATTAGTAGTTTTTAGTATGAGGAATTAGGATTAAGGGAGATACAGAAGAGATAATTTTTATAAAGGATTCATCAGATTCAGTAGTGGTGTTGTGGGATTTTTTTTTCGTTTGTTTTTCTTCCTCTGTTTAGGAATAATATAGTTCATAATCTGTCAAATAGAGTTGTCTTAGCTCTATACACTGCCGAGGGGTTGCTTTCATCAAGGTTATTCATCTCATAATGTTTATGTGTAAATAGTTCTCTTGGCTGTACTCCCTTCATTCAACATCAGATCCTGTAAGTCATTCCATGCTTCTCTAGAGTCTAACTGTTTATTGTTTCTTATAGAACAATAATATTCCATAGTATTCAAGTAACATAGTATGTTCGACCATTCCCCAATTGATGGACATCCCCTAAATTTCCAATTCTTTGCCACTTCAAAAATGACTGCTATGAATATTTTGGAATATGTAGAACTTTTGCCAATTTTTGCAATTTCTTCTGGATATAGTCCTAGAATTGGAATTGCTGAGTCAAAGAGTATGAACAGTTTTGTTCTTCTTTTGGCATAGTTCCATATTGCTCTCCAAAAAGGTTGGATTCATTCATAACTCCACAAGCAATGCCTCAATGTCCTAGTCCTCCCACAACCTCTCCTACATTTATCATCAACCCTTTTTCTCATCTTGGCTAATCAAATAGATGTGAAATGAGACCTCGTTGCTGTTTTAATTTGACTTTCCCTAATCAATAGTGATTTGGAACATTTTTTCAGCTGCTTATATATATAGCTTTAATTTCTTCATTTGAAAACTATCTGTTGATATCCTTTGACTACCAATTGGGGAATGACTTGTAACCTTTTAAATTTTATGCAATTCTCTATATGGTTTAGAAATGAGACCTTTAGTACACCTCCGCATTGTGAAGATGGTTTCCCAGCTTTCCACTTTTCTTCCAATGTTGGGAGTATTGATTTTATTAGTGAAGAAATCCTTTTTAATTCATTATAATCAAAATCATTCATTTTGCATTTTATAATGTGCTCAAATTCTTGTTTGGTCATAAATTTATCCCTTTTCCATAGATCAGATAGATAAGATTTTTTTTGTTCTATTAATTTATCTATGGTATTGCTCTTTATGTCTAAATCCTTTACCCATTTTGACCTTATTTTGGTAGAGGGTGTGAGAGGTGGATCTATGCCTAGTTTTTGCCAAACTGTTTTCCAGTTTTGCCAATAATTTTTTAACAAATAGTGAGTTCTTATCCAAGAGGTTGATGTCAAAATAGTAAATTGCTGTAGTCCTTTACTGGAATTTATTTTGAACCTATCCTAATCCACTGATCCATGATTCTGTTTCTTAACCAGTACGAGACAGTTGTGATGACTGCTGCTTTATGGTATAGTTTTAGATCTGGTAGAGCTACGATACCTTCCTTTACATTTTTTTTCATCAGCTACCTTGCTATTATTTCCCTTTTGTTGCTCCACATAAATTTTGTTACTATTTGTTCTAGCTCACTTGCTCTGGACCCAGCTCTGGACCTTGGCCACCTATGGGTTAGGAGACGCCTGGGGGTGTGAACCCGCCCACATGGGTGCTGGGAACGCCCCAGTAACAGGAGTGGCTCCGCCCATGAGGGCGGAACAGGGGAGGAGCTCGGGGGAGGAGGAGAAGACTATATAAGGGATGGGACTGGGGAAGAGAAGAGCCATTTTTTGCTGCTATGTAAGCAATAAAGACCTGCTTGTTAGACTGCAACCGGGTGTTCTGTCCAGTTATTGCCCTCCTTCCCCAAAGGAGGGTCCGTGCGTCCGAAGACCGTTGGGTCCGTGATGTCCGAAGACCGGGGAAAGGTATGTATCCAGGCGAAGGCTCGGGATAGGTCCCCGAGCAGCTGGCGCTCGAACAGGGACCAAGGGAATTTCCGCCTGGCCTCCCTTAACAGGGAGAAGAGCTGGACAGCCTCAGATTAACTTGAGATTAATCTGGGACGAAGTTATGGGGCAGGGAATGGGTTTTCCCCTGATTAGACCTGAAGAAAAGGCAGTTCTAGCTTGTCAGTTATATAAATGAGGCAAGCGGCATCAATTTAAGCCACATATTAAGCAGTGCCGTGAATTTGTAGATAAGGTGTGGGGGTTCTCCCCTTGGTTAGAACATTCAGGGATTACCAAAGAGAACTGGGAGACAGTTGGGCAACAGTTGGCTTCTTTTGATGAGTCATGCCCTGGAATCCTAACTGACCAGGACTTCTCCTTTTATTCTCTCATAAATTCAATGTTACAGGGGGGTCCTCGTCCCTGTGGGCGAGAAACAATTGGCACACAAGTGGGAGAATCATTAGGAGAATCTTCTGAGGAGGAGGGTTGTAATAATCCTCCTCTGATTTATCCTTGGGCAGAACTTAGAGAAACTTATAAGAAACATAATAAATATGGAGTTGGGGAAGAAGAAGGAGGAAGTAGCTATTTGGAGGACAGAGCAAGAGCTAGGAAGAATAGGGAGGAAGTTAGAATCAGGGTTGTGGCGCAGCAGAAATTAAGACCCAGGACTGTGGCGCAGCAAACATTGAGAAAGGAGGAAGTGTTTAGGCCACACCCACAGGCAGAGACAGATGAGGAAGAAGTCTCCACCTCTCTGTCTGCTATGACTCTGAAACACCGAGCCAGTTTCACCTTTGGCTCTTCTAGAGGTCCTGCTCCAGAAAGTCTCATAGCACGCAGTCTTAAAGTGGCTGCTGAAGAAGGGGAAATTGTAGATTGGGAAGATTGGGGTATTACTCCAACTCTTTGTCCTGTTTTTGATGATGGCCAGGGTGGCAATCGCTGTCATGAGCCAGTTCCTTTTAAAGTACTGAAAGAGCTCAAGGAAGCTGTTGCCAAGTACGGCCCCTCTTCACCATATGTGAATCATTTATTAACTAATGCCACTGCTGCATGGCCCTGGATCCCTTATGATTGGCAAGAGGTTGCTGGTGCAGTGCTCACCCCAGGACAAGCAGTTACTTTTACTGCCCTTGTAAAGAGAGAGGCAGAACAGTATATAGAGGAGAGAGGTATCACCAACCCTGATGAGGCTTATGAGATGATTACAGGGACAGGAAGATGGAAAAGACCTAGAGACCAAATACATTTACATTATGGTATTCGCAGCTATCCAACTCTGCCATGTCAGAGCCTTTGGGAAGCTAGAAGCCCAAGGGGCAGAAAGGGAGAAACTTATTGGTCTTAAACAACGAGCCAATGAAACCCCTACAGATTTTATCAGCAGGGTACAAGAAACAGTCGTACGTGTTTTAGGACACGCAGCTGGTTCCAAACTGCTTATTCCGCAGTTGGTGAAAGAGGGTCTTCGCCCTGAATATCAACAGCTCTTGACTGGTTTGGGCGCTAATCCCTCCATAAGTGATATAATCGAGCGCCTCTTAGAGGCCCCCCCAAAAGTAGAGAACACCAAGCCATGGCGATAGCCATAGCTCAGGGGATTAGTGAAGGCATTAAACAACGAAAGGGCGTTTGTTTTAATTGTGGAAAAGAAGGGCATTTTAAGGCACAGTGTCGTGCAGGTCAAAAGAGGGGCAATAAACAGCCCACCTGCTATTTCTGTGGAAAAGGTGGACATATGGCAAAGTTCTGTAGATCTAAGAAAACATTGGTTCCGGGAAACGGGAGGAGGGGCCCTCCCCGTGGGGGCCCCGACACCAGAGCCTATCCGATTACAGTAGCCTCAGAGATGCCCATGGGGCCAGACCCGGAACCAAAAGGGTTGCAGGAGCGATATCAGAGGGGACTACAGAACGAGAGGATCTAGGTCAAACTATTCTAACAGTTGCTGAGCAGGGAAAGGAAGAGGATTCATTAATAATCACCCCCTGGAGTACTGCCTCTATAGAAGTGGTCCCGGCCACATTTCCCCGACTAATAGTGGGTGCTACAGGATATTCTCCTGTACTTGTCCACACCCAACTACTGCCATCTGGTGACACTACTGTATACCTTACCAACCCACACTGCTACCCAGTAACACTTCCCCCTGGCATGGCTATTGGCCGAGGAATATCTTTGCCATGGATTGAATGTGAGATTGTCCCACAAGTAAATTGGTGCACTGAAGTCCGATTACAATGGCCTATTATACAGATAAATATAGAAGGTAAATTAGTGTCAGGAATGATCGACACTGGAGCTGATGTCTCTGTTATTGATTCAGCACAGTGGGATCCCTCTTGGCCACTTATGTCATCTACCACCCCTATTTTGGGGGTGGGAGGCCATCAAGGGGCTAGAAAAGCAGAACATCATTTAAGATGGAGTTATGAAGGACAAAGTGGTTTTATTCGTCCCTTAAAGATTACAGGACTAGGCTCTGCCCTGTGGGGTAGAGATTTGTTACATCAGTTACAATTGTATCTTACCACCCCTGAACATTTGGCAACAAACTCCTAGGGGCTACTGTTATGGTGAGCTGCCCCAAAGATTACTTGGAGGAGGGATAACCCTGTGTGGGTGGAACAGTGGCCCCTTTCTACGGAGAAGCTCACCGCATTAAAAGATATAGTTAAGGAATTATTGTTACAACACAGAATTGAGCCTACCACCAACCCTTATAATTCTCCAGTATTTGTAATAAAAAAGAAAGCTGGCACCTGGAGAATGCTTATTGACTTACGGGCGGTGAATAAAAGAATGGTCCCTATGGGCCCGCTACAGATGGGTCTTCCTTCTCCTGCCTTTATACCTAGAGAATTTGTTATAAAGATAATAGATATCAAGGATTGTTTTTATAGCATTCCCCTTCACCCTGAGGATAGGGATAAATTTGCATTCTTGGTACCATCAAAAAATTTTCAAAGCCCGTCAATCAGGTATCAGTTTACTGTATTACCTCAGGGAATGGCCAATAGTCCAACTATGTGTCAAGCATATGTTGCAGCTATTGTTCACCCGCTGCGCAGTAAGTACCCCAAGGCCATCATAATCCATTATATGGATGATATTCTCATGGCTACTAAGCAAGCCACGGAGCTAGAAGAATTAACAAAAGAAATGCTCCTTTCCTTGAGTAAATATGGGCTTCAAGTGGCTCCTCATAAGATACAAGATACTAGCCCTTATCAATACCTTGGTCACACCCTTAGTGAAGGGAGGGCATCTAGAATACCCCCAAAGGTGAATTTAGAGAAATGTAGTACCCTTAATGATTTCCAGAAACTTATTGGTTCCATACAATGGATACGTTCTACAGTTCCTATTCCTGATGATTTGATGTATCCTCTTTATGATATCCTGAAAGGAGATTCCACATTGACCTCCCCCCGGTATTGGACCCCAGAAGCCAAAGAGGCCATGACACAGATTTTGTCCAGGTGTCATGAGTCTATAGTTCAATTTGATCCTGAGCAACCTATATTTGCTACCATTTTAAATCAAAGGTCACATATTGGTTGTCTCTATCAAAAGCAAGGTGTCATAGAATGGCAATATTTCCAGAGAAGTAAAAGAAGCATGCCTTGTAAATTTACGATGCTGGCCAATTTATTCCTAGCTATGTCTGATCATTGTCTTTGTATGTTTGGAAAATATCCTGTTTTAAATATTTCTGCTTCTGAAGGTGCTCTTCGTTATTTTATTGACTCTAACCCTGAATGGGCTGCCCTACTCACTTCATGTGATGTCATCAATCTTCCATTACCCCCAAAGCTGCGTGGATGGGACAGTCTTCCATTACAACCCCCACCACGAATTATTTCCCCTACCCCTGTTGATGGACCAAATGTGTTCACAGACGCCACCAAAAATAAACGGGCAGCCTTTTACGTCCCACAAAAGCAAATATTGTGGGTTTT
The DNA here is from genome assembly GCF_037893015.1 of Macrotis lagotis. Classification (NCBI taxonomy): domain Eukaryota; kingdom Metazoa; phylum Chordata; class Mammalia; order Peramelemorphia; family Peramelidae; genus Macrotis; species Macrotis lagotis. The sequence continues at coordinate 85,991,590 of NC_133666.1, forward strand.
TACCACTGAGTATACCTCAGCCCAGAAAAATGAACTCCTTGCTGTTACACGTGCTCTTGCTTATCTTGCCAACATGCCTGTTAATCTTATCACTGACAGTCTATATTGTGCTACAGCACTTCGAGAACTCCCTACAGCTTTTATCAATCCTTGTGTTAGTACTATTGCTTCTTTGTTAGCAGACCTTCAAAATCTTCTCCTCTCTCGTCATTGTCCTGTGTTTGTGCTGCATGTCCGTTCCCATGTCTCTACTATTGGGACCATCTACAGTGGTAATGATACGGTAGATCGAGCATTGCTATGCCCTTTACTTTCAGAAGCCCATCAGGCACATGATAAGTACCATCTTTCAGCTCGTTCTCTTCGTCATCTGTATGGCATCATTAAAGATCAAGCCAGGGATATAGTGAAACGATGCCTTGGCTGTGCTCCATTTCGTCCCCCACCCATTGATTGTGCTATTAATCCCCACGGAGACCGTCCTAATGCTTTATGGCAGAAGGATGTTACCCACTATGGGAAAACCCTTATTCATGTCTCCATAGACACCTTTTCTAATTTTGTCATGGCGTCAAATCAACCTGGTGAGGCAGCCCGCCATGTTATAGCACATCTTTTAATCTGTTTTTCCACTTGTGGAGTTCCTACAGCCATAAAAACAGATAATGGCCCTGCATATTCTTCCAAGGCGTTTGCAAACTTTTGTCAAGAATTTTCCATTTTACACAAAACTGGAATTCCATACAATCCCACTGGTCAGGCCATAGTTGAACGTGCTAACCGCACCCTTAAAACCCTCCTCATTAAACAAAAAGGGGAGTCAGTGGTCATGGCCGCCTTATATATACACAATTAGCACAGGCCGTATACACCATGAATTTTCTTCAATTGAGAGATGATGGTACCTCCCCAGCTTTGCGTTTTTTCGCAGGAACTTCACGAACACTCCACACACACTCAACTAGCCATCCCTCTCCCTGCCCAATAGGCAACCGAGTACTGTGGAAAAGCCCAGATGGCCAATGGCATGGCCCAGGCTCGGTAATTATAAATGGACAAGGGTATCTTTGTATTCAACCAGATCCAAATCCGGATGGCAAAGAAAAGGAGAAACCAGTCTGGGCTCCAACCAAGTGGGTCAGAGACTTCAGAGAAGATAAAAATAAGGAAGAGAAGACGGAGATGGAGAGGAGAGCGACACCCAAGGAAAGAAAAGAGAATGAAGACCTTAACTCTTGCCCTCCTTGCCCTGAGTCTGCTACCCGGGACACAAGCTCTCAACAGTAAATGGTATAATCTTACTGAGTCACATAGAGTGCAGGAAGATCAACAAGGTGCATGGTTCTGGGACACGACACCTCCATTTAAGATAAAAGGGAATGCCACCAAGCTAGTAGGGGACACTGAACACCAAGATATACAGAACGTACAGGAAACTGAGATAACTAAGTACAATTTTACAGTATATGCTTCTAATCCACCGATATGTCTTTATACAGACACCATACTCTCGGATGATACAAGCTTAGATAACACATGTATCAAATTAGAAAGTAAACTTTTTTCATCCTTTTTTTCATCATACACAAGAACTGAAGAATCATATCACCCGTCTAAACATAACCATGTTATCCATCCCACATTCCCTGAATTGCACCCAAGAAACATCACAGGCATACATGCAGCTTGCCTCTTATTATAATGGTACAGTGTCTTTCACTGCCTGCCCTGAAGGAGATGGAGATACCTGGGTTCCAATACATGCTTGCTCTACTGGGGTTCCAACATGTGGCCCTACAATATACGATTCTTCTGTGCACCTACGATTTTGGGATTATATCTCCTCTACGAAGAAATACAAACAAATAGCAGCTCCTGCACCAGTTGCCTTTCCCCTGGGGACTGCCCATCCACATTTGTGGCGATTGGGTCTACCATTTGCACCAATAAATGCTTCCATCCGCATATTCCCCTGTAAACAAGGTACATCCTGCTCAGATTTTACATTTGGAACATGGCGTACTATTTTTGGCAATTTGAATTCGACCTGCCATGATACTCAAGGACATACTGACAAGTTATGTTATCGATTCATAGCTGAGACTCGTGCACCTCCCGACTATGCTTTCCTCCTTTGTCATACCAAAAACGCATCCATTGAAAAACATGATCAACAACATGCAGGTCTTCAACCTTACCGCATTTCTTGTCCTAATGCCATAGTCACTGACACTTTAACTTCTCGGCATCATGGTCGTGCAATATTTATCTTGAAATGCCAAAAATATCAACTTGTACCGGTAAAAGCTAACAACCATGGGCACAACATCCTATAGATGAGTTGTGGAATGAACTTCGTGGGAATCTTCCTTCAATTCCATTGCAAAAGCGTGAGGTGATTGATCTTGCTTTCAATATCATAAACTTTGCTTTCTCACTTTATGAGGAATTCCGAATTCAGGATCTTTACCAACGACAAGGATATTTGGCATCTGTATTGCAGAACTTCTTGGCCCAGCAATCATCCATGTGGACCACCCAAAATCATATAAATTGGGCACTTCAAAAGGAAATAGATGCTTTGGCCCCTGTAGTAGTTTACATTGGGAATGAGCTTGCTTACCATGAATTGATAACCCAAATTCCTTGTCACTATAGATATAAACCATTGTGTGTCACTCCATTACAGGTAAATCTTACCAACTCTTCTTTTGTTGGTTCATGGCTTCGGATACAGGCTGCATTACAGGGTGCACTACTATCTCATAATGCTTCATCAGACATTCATCAGTTAGCCTTATTGCTTCAAGAACTGAGAAATATTTCGACTGATTTTTCGAATCATCAAACTGCTGCCTTTAATATTGCTAATTATCTCAAGCATTGACAATTTTTACAGTGGTTATTCAGCTGGATAGGTCCTGTTGCCATATTATTTCTCCTTTGTATTTTTGGCCCCTGCTTGATACGGTTTTTAATATCCCTAATGAAGACTGCCTTGATCAACATCAAGGCAGATACCATGTCTCTTATTCATCGCACTCCTCGTTCAGCACCAATATAAATATTTATTATCCACCATTTTGCATCTCCTCTTTCCTGGTGAAAGCGACTGCAGGCAGCGCTTTCTCTAAGGATTGAGGCCTTCTGCCAGAACTGCCCTATGTTACTGCAAAATAGAAAGAAGAATGCACATCACCAGTGCTTGTACTTATAACTACATTTTTTGTGTGCTAGAATAGTTAAAATTATATTTTATAGAGTTATTTAAGAATACATTCAAATTTTAAATTAATTGGTTACTTAAAAATTCTTAATAAATTTATATAAGAGGTTGCTCAAGACATTCTAATTGATTCTAAAAGTTATTTTTTCTTGACTGGTCTTAATTGGTTCATTAAAAAACATAATAATATGTGTAGTTAAACTTCAATGAGACATTTTCACATCTCTCTACTGGCCTGGAGGGATAGGAAAATGTTCCTATATTCTGGGATTGATGCCGGCCAGGGCATCAATCACAGCTTGGTTAAAAATGATTGTTTTCTGTGAGTTCATACATATGTCTGTGTATGTATGCTTAATTCAGATCTGAAATAATTTTATTATTATAGGATATTAAGACTATGATTATTTCTATCCTGCCTCTTTTGCTACATATGCTTGCTGCAAAAATATGCTATCAAAGGCTGATCCTCGTGCTCTTCTCCAGAATCCCAGAGAACGACCAAAGATGGACACTACCCCTGTCTAAACAAAAAGGGGGAATTGCTCTGGACCCAGCTCTGGACCTTGGCCACCTATGGGTTAGGAGATGCCTGGGGGTGTGAACCCGCCCACATGGGTGCTGGGAACGCCCCAGTAACAGGAGTGGCTCCGCCCATGAGGGAGGAACAGGGGAGGAGCTCGGGGGAGGAGCAGAAGACTATATAAGGGATGGGACTGGGGAAGAGGAGAGCCATTTTTTGCTGCTATGTAAGCAATAAAGACCTGCTTGTTAGACTGCAACCGGGTGTTCTGTCCAGTTATTGCCCTCCTTCCCCAAAGGAGGGTCCGTGCATCCGAAGACCGACGGGTCCGTGACGTCCGAAGACCGGGGAAAGGTATGTATCCAGGCGAAGGCTCGGGATAGGTCCCCGAGCACTCACTGATGTAGTTTTTTTAGTAGTTTGATTGGTATGGCAATGACTGAATAAGTAATTTAATTTGAGTAGAATTGCCATTTTTATTGTATTAGGTTGACATAACCATAGGCATTTGTCATTGTTCCAATTATATAGAACTGACTTTATTTGGGTGAAGAGAGCTTAACAATTATGGTCATACAATTTTGGGATTTGTCTGGGGAGGTAGATTCCTAGGTATTTAGTGCTATTTACAGTTAATTTAAATGGAATTTCTCTTTCTATCTTTTGTTCTTGGGCTTTGTTGTTCATATATAGAAATGCTGATGAATTATGTGGGGTTTATTATATATGCTGCTACTTTGATGAATTTCTTAATTGTTTCAAGGAGTTTTTTACATGATTTTCTTGGGTTCTCTAGGAATACCATAAAATCATCTTCAAAGAGTGAAAGTTTTGCTTCCTTATTACCTATTCTGATTCCTTCAGTTTCTTTTTCTTCTCTTATTGCTACTGCTAGAGTTTCTAATACTATATTGACTATTAATGGGGATAGCAGGCATCCTTTTTTCATCCATTAATTTAATGGAAACACTACAAATTTATTCCCATTAAATATAATATTTGTTGATGTTTTAGATAGCTAATATTTTTTATTTTAAGGAAAACTCCATTTATTGCAATACTTTCTAGTGTTTTTAAAAGGAATAGATGTTGCATTTATCAAAGACTTTTTCAGTATCTATTGAGATTATCATATAGTTAGTGTTGCTTGTACTGCTGATATGTTTAATTATTTTGAGTGGTTTCCTAATGTTGAACCAAACCTGCCTGCCTGATCCAACATGACCATGGTGTATTATCCTGGTAATAACTTGCTGTAGTCTCATTGCAAAAATTTCATTTAACATTTTTTCATCAATATTCATTAGGTAGATTTGTCTATAATTTTCTTTTTCTGTTTTTGTTCTTCATGGTTCAGGTATCAGCACCATGTTGGTGTCATAAAAGGAGGTTGGTAGAACTCCTTCCTCTTCTACTTTTTAAAAATAATTTATGTAGAGTAAGAATTAATTGTTCCTTAATGTTTGGTATAGTTCACTTGTAAATCCATCTGGACCTGGAGACATTTTGTTAGGGAGTTTATTGATGGTTTCTTCAGTTTCTTTTTCTGAAATGAGGTTATTTAAGTAATTTATTTCCTCTTCTGTTAATCTACTCTGCATTCAGAATCCATAGGTTCTTCTCTGGAGGTGGATGTCATTTTGTTTAACAGGTCTCTCAGGATAGTCCTTGATCACTGAACTGTTGAGAGAAGTTGCTTCTATAATAGTTGATAACATCACAATGTTGCTGTTAATGTGTACAATGTAATATCTTGGTTCAACTCAAGCATTATCAATTCATGCAAGTCTTTTCATGCCTTTATTTTTGGTTAATTTTTCCCCTCATATGAAAAGGTAATTTATATTATATGAAAAGGTAATTTTCATCATTCATCCATGTGCAAGTTGGTCAGTTCTACATTTTCTCACCACTCTGTCATCCTTCTGCCATCCCCATAAAACTCAACAATGTGGTTGTAGATGTACATTGTTTTCAAGGTATAGCCATAACAGTCATGTGGTGAAAGAGGAATTAGAACTAAGGGAAAAACAGCCAAGAGAAAGAAAGAAAAGTTATCCAATTCACATTTATAGTTATGATCACTGACTCTGCATTTCCCTCCATGCTCTCTTTCCCTATTCATGCTTTTCTCTTTTCTTTTCCCTTATTCCTCCTTATCAGTGTTTTGTTTCTGATTGCTGCCTCTAAATTAGCCCTTTTATTCTATCAGTTCTTTTTCACATTCCAATTTCTTTTCTTTTTAAAATTAACTTTTTACCCTCCCTTTTATCTGTCCCATCTTTTCCTTTCTTTCCCATTACTCCCTATTTTTAAGTTTTAAAAACCATTTAGGAATGCATGTATACTCTACTATTCCTTTACTATAATATGTACTCTGTGCTTCATTATGTGGTGTTATTTATTCCCTAATGCTTTTGTCTCCTTGAATAATCCTCTTTTCCATGTCTGAATTTCTGTCTTGTACTCATGCCTTCTATCAAAGCATATTCCTTTTTTTAATTATTATTTTTTCTTTAAGAGAGACTTTAATTATTTTGAGTTTTAAATTTTTCCCCTATTCTTGCTTCCCCTCCCAGAGAAGGCAGTCTGTTAGTCTTTACATTGTTTCCATAGTAGACATTGATCTAAGTTGAATGTGATTCAGAGAGATATCATATCCTTAATGTAGAAAAATAAAGCATAAGAGATAGCAAAATTACATAATAAGATAAAGCTATTTTTTTCTAAATTGAAGGTAATAGTCTTTGGTCTTTGTTCAAACCCCACAATTCCTTCTTTGCATGCAGATAAGCATATTCATTTTATCTATCCTGATAGAAGTATATTTCTCAAGGTTTGATTGATTAATAACTTTCATCACATCTAAATCATAATCAGTGACACAGCTGTCCATGTAACTTCCCCTCAACTGTACCATTAGAAATAAAATTCTCAAGACCCATAAACATTATCAAATTTTAATCATTATATAATCATGTCCTCTTTCCATGTACCCTCCTTCTAACTGTCCAATAGAAATACAAACCTCAAGATTTCAATGTGTGATCATAGCACTGTCAAATTGTACCCACACTCTCTAAGTAAGTTCCTTTTAACTCTCCTAAGGGAAATACACTTTTTCAAGAGTCACAGCTATTCTCTATTCTTGTAGGAATATAGACAGTTTAGTCCTATTGACTAATGTTTTTCTTCTCTCTGTATAGATTTTTACATATCTCTTCAGTCTTGAATTTGAAGATCAATTTTGTTGATCTTTTTATAAGGTAAATTTGAAAGTCCTCTGTTTCATTGAAAATCTATAAGATTTAATGAACAAGATGCTCTCAGTAAAAAAAAAATAAATTTAAATGAGCAGATGCAATGGGAAATGTACTATATACAGCAATATCAATGTTTTGGGATGATCATCTGTGAAGGACTTACTTTTTCTCCACAATGCTGTGACTCAAGACAACTCTGAAGGACTTATGATAAAGATTACCATTCATCTCAAAGACAGAACTGATGATCAATGAATACAGACTGAGGCATGCTTTTTTATGCTTTATTTTTCTTGAAATTTATCTTTTGGGGAGGAAGAAATGTTTAATTTTACATGACACTGTGGTTATGATTTTGTTGAGTACATTTATACCTACATCTAATAAGGTACTTTTTCAATGAATGGATTTGGATTGTGAGGGAGAGAATTCTGAACTCAAGTTTTTAAAGGTGATTGAAACTTGTTTTGGCTTGTAACCTGGGGAAAAAAGGAAAATAGAATCTAAAAGAATCTCCTGAGAAATGGACTTCAAATGGCAAATATCCTAGAATCCATAACTTATTTTAGAGATATTCTGAGCTGGCAATAATATTTTTATACATGAAATTAAAAAATGCATGGTTTGCTAAGCACTTAGAAGAGAAATTGGTTAGTTTCAGAACCTTTCTTTTGATAAGATTCTTTTAATAATGAACCAATAAAAAGCACACATGTTGTTTCTAGATCCAAGTAGCTTTTGACTTTAGATTTTTAAATCCCAACTTCTTGGGTCCTTGACTATTTTGGATTCCCAAGACCTGGCAAGCATTAGAGTGAATCTGAGAACAATTTATTTCCTAGTTAGGGCATAAGTCCTGCCCTGCTCTGTCCAGGTAATCTGTGGAATGTCTTGTGACCCATAACTTGTGCTAGCTTGAAAAGAAATTGAAATTAAGTTTTATCAGCTAGCTGAGGCTATTGAATTTGCCAGGTCAGAATTGTCAGGACCTTAAGAAGAGAGAAAGGCAGAAGGACAGGGTATGGGAAGGGACATTTTCAGAAACAGGAAGATTTTTGCACTCAAAATATCAGGCCTCAGAGTTGTCATGGAGATGAAAATGAGAGAGCTAGCAGTGTCCATAGAAGAATGAACATCATAGCAAAAAGAATCCTTTGGGCAGAAATCATTAAATTTTGTGGTGTCCTGGAAAATAGGATCAGAAATCATTTGGATGGCAGAGGGTCTCCCAGTAGAAAATCTTGCAACTCAAAATAATTTATTTTCATATATAATATATATACATACATACATATATATATATATAATTTGTGAGAACAAATATTGTCTAATTTTGGTACTAATTTTAAAAACAGTAGGTAGAATTTTTTTGAAGATCAATTACTTTTTCTAATATCATTTTAATTTGACATATGTGATGGATAAGAAAAATAAAGAACCTAAAACAAAACAATAGAAAAAAATACCTTCTGTTTTCAATGAACTTTTAAAGAACTTAAGGAAATTACTGTTAATATTTTGGATAACCAATCACCATCTCCCAAAATCAATATCCCCAATATGGCTAAAGAAATGTAATTCCAAATACTTTTTTCCTTTAGCAAAGAATTCTGTTTCTATGAATATTAATAAAAATGACAATCTAAAATTTTTACAGTAAAGAATCAAGTTTAGGACAAAGTGCTTACAAGTGAGAAGACTTCTGTTTTAAAATCACCATGTCTTTAAGATCCAAGTCTGTTCTAATAATAATCTATTAATTAATAAAAATGACCCCCTGATTCAATTCAGCATATTTAACTATAGAGAAAAATGCTATTTGATTGTCCTAGCAGCACTCAAGAATAAGGGTTCAAGTGGCCTTAATGTAGTAATTTTGGAAATTGTTGATCACATGATCATATAATGACTGCTTAAGAAGATAAATTCTTTCTCTGAGAATACCAAGAGGGAGGGGAAACTTAAGCTGGAATACAGGATCATGGATGTCACTTAGAACCCAGAACATCTGACAGAACTGGACTGCGCATTCTAGAATGTAGGGATATTTAAGGTCCTCAATTTTGGAATATCAGTATTGAGAGTCACTAGAACAGAGCAAGTTGGAGGTGAGGGAGAGTGGATAAAGTACTGGCTCTGGGGTCATCAGAACTTGAGTTCAAATGCAACCTCAGACAATTATTAGAAATGTGATTCACCCTGATTGAGCACAAAATAAAACTATGCAAAACAAAATAATTTATAGGCATAGAATACAATTTTTAAAAGAGTCATATTTTGCTCAACAGAGTATCAGGCCTGAGAGCAATCATGGAAAAAAGGAGAAAAGTAGAAGTATTTGGAAGAAGCTAGATTAGAGGTGGTAGAAACTAAATGGACACACCTGTATTAACTTTAAAGCTTCCATATATCAAACAGAGGATGATCCTGAGAAAATCAATGATGTAGCCTGGAATGGTCCTTAGATTGGAACATAGCATTAATTTTATGATTGATGATCATTTTTACTCATACATAAAATATTGATCTCTTTGAAGGACATGAAGAATGGAGGCAATTTTAGATTTTTTCTCTTTTTTTCTTCATTTTTTAGATGAATTAATTTCTTTCTTCATTTTTTGTTGCACTTTTGTCTACCATTCTTCGTCCCCTCCTCTCTTCCATTCAAAGCAAAAAGTCTGATGAAATGTGTAGATGTTATTTTAAATAATGGGTGGATCAAACAGCAAATAATATAAATGATCAATAATTATATCCAAGAAAATGATAATATCAAGACATCTTACCAAACTTCATGGGATGCAACCAAGGCAGTTTTGAGGGGAAACTTTAAAATCTCTAAATGCCTATATGAATAAAATAGAGAAAGAAGAGCTCAGTGAATTGGGTATGCAACTAAAAAAAGCTAGAAAAAGAATGAATTAATCATCCCCAATTAAATACCAAATTATAAATTCAGAAAACCAAGGGAGAGATTAATAAAATTGAAAGCAAGAAAAATATTGACCTGATCTCATAAATAAAACTAAGAGTTGGTTTTATGAAAAAGTCAATAAAATAGACAAACCTTTATTTAATCTGATTTAAAAAAAACAGACAGAAGATAACCAAATTACCAGTATCAAAAATGAAAAGGGTGAACTAATGACCAAAAGAGGTGGAAATTGAAGAGATAATTCAGAGCTACTTGGCCAAACTGTATGCCAATATGTGAAATGGATAAATATTTACAAAAATACAAAATTCCCAGATTAACAGAAGAGGAAATAAATTACTTACATAACCCCATTTCAGAAAAAGAAATTGAAGAAACCATCAATAAAATCCCTAAGAAAAAAGTCTACAGATCCAGATGGATTTAGAAGTGAATTCTACCAAACATTCAAGGAGAAATTAATTCCTATTCTATATAGAGTATTTTTCAAAATGTTAGAGGATAGAGTTCTGCCAAACTCCTTTTATGACACCAACTGGTGCTGATACCTAAAACAGAAAGAATCAAAAACAAAGAAAATTATAAAACAATCTCCCTAATGAATATTGATGCAAAAAATCTGAATTAAAATTTTAGCAATGAGACTACAGCAAGTTATTACCAGGATAATACACCATGATCAGGTTGGATTTATATCAGGAAGGCGGGGATGTTTCAACAGTGAAAAAACATATCAATAGAAAAACCAACTGAAATCATATCTCAATAGATGCTGAAAAAGCCTTTGATTAATACAACATCCATTCCTTTTAAAAACACTAGAAAGTTTAGGAGTAAATGGAATTTTCCTTAAAAATATTGAATAGTATCTATCTAAAAACCATCAACAAATAATTATATTTGATCAGAATAATGTCAGAGTATTTTCAATAAAATCAGGAGTGAAACAAAGATGCCACCATTACTATCCAATATAGTATTAGAAATGCTAGCAGAAGCAATAAAAGAAGAAAAAGAAATTAAAGGAATCAGCATTGATAATGAGGAAGTAAAACATTTACTCTTTGCAGATGATATGATGGTATACCTAGAGAATCTGTGAAAATCATCTAAACAAATCCTTGAAACAATTAACAAATTCAACAAGGTGTCAGGATATAAAATAAACCCACATAAATCATCAACATTTCGATATATGAAGAATAAAACTCAAGAGCAAGAGATAGAAAGAGAAATTCAATTTAAAATAACTATAGACAACTTTAAATTCCTGGGAATCTCCCTCCTAAGACAAATGCAGAAACTGAATGAACACAATTATAAAGCACTCCTCACCCAAATAAAGTCAGATCTAAATAATTTGGAAAATGTCAAATCTCATGTTTGGATTGAGCTAATATAATAAAAATGACAATTCTACTCAGAAGGATTGAGAATTGACAATGAGGAAGCAAAACGTTTACTCTTTGCAGGTGATATGATGGTATCTCAAGAGAACCTGTGAAAATCATTTAAAAAATACTTGAAACAATGAAAAAATTCATTAAAGTAGAAGGATATGAAATTAATCCACATAAATCATCAGTATTTCTATATATGTATAACAAAGCCCAAGAGCAAGAGAAATTCCATTTAAAATAACTAGAGACAACATTAAATTCCTGGTAATCTCCCTCCTGTTTGTGAAGATTCTTTCTCAGCTTTCTGCTTTTTCTTCTAATTTTAGCAACATTGATTTTATTAGTGCAAAACCTTTTTAACTTAATATAGTCAAAATCACTTATTTTGCATTTTATAATCTGCCCTAATTCCTGTTTGGTCTTAAATTTATCCCTTTTCCATAGATCAGATAGAGTATTTTTAGGCTTATTAATTTATCTTTATGCAGAAACTGTGTGAACACAATTATAAAGCACTCTTCTCCCAAAAAAAGTCAGTTCTAAATAATTGGAAAAATGTCAATGCTCATGTTTGGTCAAGCTAATATAATAAAAATGACAATTCTACCCAAATTAAATGGCTTATTCAGTCAGTGCCATACCAATCAAACTACGAAATAACTACTTTACCAAACTAGAAAAAATCGCAACAAAATTCATCTGGAGCAACAAAATGGCAAGCATAGCAATGGAACTGATAAAAAAATGTAAAGGTACATGGCCTAGCTCTATGAGATCTAAGACTATACTATAAAGTAGTAAATATCAACACTTCTTGGTACTCTGGTATTGGTTAAGAAATAGAATAATGGATCAGAGAATGTGGGAGAGGTTTAAAAGATCTGCACTAAATGACTACAGCAATCTTCTATTTGACAAACCCAAAGACATCAGCCTCTGGGATAAGAACTCACCATTTGAAAAAAATTGTAGGGAAAAGTGGAAAATGGTATGGTAAAAACTAGGCATAGATCCCCATCTCACACTGTATACCAAAATAAGGTCAAAATTGAGTAGAAGATTTAGACATAAAGAGCAATACCAAAGATAAATTAATAGACCAAAAAATACTCTGTCTATCTGATGTATGGAAAAGGGATAAATTTATGACCAAACAGGAATTAGGGCAGATTATAAAATGCAAAATAAGTGATTTTGACTATATTAAGGTAAAAAGCTTTTGCACTTATAAAAGCAATGCTGTCAAAGTTAGAAGAAAAGCAAAAAGTTGAGAAACAATCTTCACAAACAGGAGTTTTGATAAACATCTCATTTCTATAATATATAGAGATTTGCATCAAATGTATAATAACACAAATCATTCCCCCATTCATAATTGATGAAAGGATATGAACAGACAGTTTTCAAATGAAGAAATTAAAGTTATACATAACATATGAAAAAATGCTCCAAATCACTACTGATTAGAGAAATGCAAATTAAAACAATAAGGTATCATCTCATACCTATTAGATTAGCCACCATGAAAAATGGGAAGATGATCAGTGTTGGAGAGGTTGTGGGAGGATTAGGACATTGATGCATTGCTGGTGGAGTTTTGAATAGATTGAACCTTTCTGGAGAGCAATATGGAACTATGTATAAAGAACAATTATATTAGTCATACTCTTTGACCCAGAAATTCCAATTATAAGTCTATATCCAGAAGAAATTTTTAAAAATGGGAAAAGTTTTTATGGTCCAAAATATCCATAGCAGCGCTTTTTATTGTGGCAAAAAATTGGAAATTGAGGGGCTGTCCATCAATTGGGGAATGGCTAAAAAAGTTATGGTACATAAATATTATGGAATACTATTGTTATATAAGAAACCATAAATTGTCAGCTCTATGGAAGCATGGAATAATATATGGGTTCCGATGCTGAGAGAAGGGAGTAGATCCAAGAGAACAACGTATACATCAACAGCAACAATATGAGATGAATAAACTTGTTGGAAGCAGCTCCTCCCAGCAGCCCAGAGAGCTAGGACAGCTGTATTTGACTGGTTATGGACTAAATTATCCCTAACCAGAGGAAGAAAAGCAAAACAAAAGTAAAACACACAGAAAAAACAGAAACCCTTCCAAATCTGATGAACTTTATAAAAATATCTTTTATGTATTTCCTTCCCTTAATCTTAATTCCTCATGCCAAAAATTACTAATTTGTAATCAAGTTTTAAAAAATATGTATGTAAAATGCTAACCTGACAGTTCCCTGCTGAGGGGGAGGGAGGTGGACAGGGAGGGTGGAGGAAAATTTTGAAACTTGGAAATATACATGTATATTTGATTGAAAATAAATAAATTATTAAAAAGAAATTTGTAGATGTACATTTGTTTGTAACATTTTTACTTGTTAATCATTTTGTGTAAGAGGCATTTGGACTAAGGGAAATGAAAGAAACCCACAAAGGAAAAGAATAAGAAAAAGTTTTTGAGAATGTGAACATAGTATAAATTCAGATTCTGTAAATTTCCATGCCTTTTTTAATTTAGTGAAGAAAGATACTGATATGAAGATTTATTCTATTGAATGTAGGGTCTCATCCTCCCATGCCCCACAAGAAAAATTATAATATGAGTGATGAACTTTATGTTTTAAAATCAGGATTTCTGTAATATAAAAACAGGATATCCTGTTCAATGTCATAAAAATGATAACAACTGTTTAAAAATTAAAAAAATACTTTATAGTTCATTGAATAGTAAAACTTTAAAATAGATAATGTCCTAACTTGGAAGGGCCTTAGAACATTGAAGATTTTGGCTTTCAGGGTGGCTAGGTTGCTCAGTGGATAGAGCACCAGTCCTGGAGTCAGGAGTACCTGAGTTCATATCTGGTCTCAGACATTTAATAATTACCTAGCTGTGTGGCCTTGGACAAGCCACTTAACCCCATTGCCTTGAAAAAACCTTAAAAACAGATTATGGCTTTCACTTATATTTCAGGGAGCTATGCTGGAGGTGACGGAGTTTAAATTCTAGAATTTTCTTGTTCAGAATCAATTCCTCTTTCTGCAGGTCCTGATTTTGTATGGAAAGTGAAGTCAAAGTAGTAGATCAAGGAAGACCCTTACAACCTTGCAGATATAAGCTAGAAGGAAATAGTTAACCCAGGATCATGAAGAAGATGAAGTGAGGAAGCCAGAAAATCAGTTACTAGAAGAAAGAGAGAAGTTGTTCTAAGGGTAATAAAGGAAATTAACAGAAGCAGTGGAATTTGACCACAGAGAATATCAGCAATTAGAAGAGCCATGGTGAAGAGAATGAGAGGGGCAGGAGAACATGGGGAAGGGTATTATTGGAGACAGATGACATCTCTTAGAAGAGCAAAGGACAGAACATGAAGTGTCCTGGAAACTACTGAATGGGACATTGGAAATGACTCTAAGATTAGGCATATTCTATAAATAGTCCTGATAGGGAAAAATCTCAACTATGCCAAGAATTGATTTTCATCTGTAGTCTTAACTCATTAGAAAGTAAGGAGATATAATCAGTGAATACTTATAGTAAACTATTCAGGCTATTAAGTGGGAAGTCAAATACTGAAACTAAAGCTTCAATACTTTGGTGACTCACTGAGAATATGGGACTCATTGGTAAAGACTGATATTGGGAAAGACTGAAGTAAAAAGCAGATAATAGAGGAAGAGATGAATATATAGTATAATGGAACCAATGAAAAGAACTTGAACAGACTTTGATAGAGAGTTGAGGATAGAAGGGAAGTCACTGGAAATACTATTGCCTAAGCTGTCCAGAAGATTGAGAGAAGAGTAAATGATGAAAAAAGAATAAATACTCTTAGTAAGTTCAAATACTGGATATCACAACTTAACTTAGAAAATAATAGCATGGTACATTTATCATCTGATATCATTCAATGATTTAAGTATAAATTATATATTCATAGTTCATTAATAAAGCAAAGAGCAAAAAAAAAATAGAAGAAATCAGGTTAAAAACTGTGAACCAAATTGAAATAGATCTGCTAATAAGTTTTGGTGGCATTATTGTGTATTTTTTGCCTAGCAGAAAACAAAATACAAAAAACAAATTTCACAAAATGTGGACATGAGAACAGATGCAATTGAATGTATTCTTCTGTGAATACTCAGAAAAATTGGCTTAATAAAATATTTTGTGACATAAATGGTGTTAATCATAGAGAACACATTATGCAAAAAATGTTTATTTTGAACACTTCATCTCACTGGTATGACCCAAATATGATGTGAAAATTATTCAATTATTCAAAAATTGAAATAAATCTTAGCACTAATTAAGAATGATATAGTTTATAACCAAAAACATCGTATCTTAGCAAGTCCCTTTAGCCCTCATGGCTTATGATTTCTGGTACATTTAAGGCAGAAATATTGTAATCAGTAGAAAGCAGAGATACAGAATGTCTGGACTAGCAGTCAAATCATCCCTCAAAATACAGCATTGGGGACTGCCAAGGAAAATCAAAAAATGTTATCATTGAGGGTACTATGTCAAAGTCTTTGTGTGGGTCAAGGTACATTTGAAGAAAAGATCATACAAATATAGATATCCACATCCCTTTATTTCCATAACTAAGGAGGAAAATGAAAACAGACTAAGGACTAAATAGAACCATGGATTTGTATAGCAAATTAGCATATATGAAGTGTGTGTGCACTGTATTAGTTACGCAATGAAACAAAGAAAAATCCTAAAAGGTACAAGGTGGATACAGCCTTCAAATGCAAAATATCAGTTCTTGGTGGTCCCTTTAGACAACTGAAGATCTTTGCTTCCTAAATATTTAAATGGTATGGGGGCTGGGGGGGGCGAGGACATAGGTATGAGAATGGAGAATATACTATCGAAGAGTCTATGTCTAAATGTCCATCTATTGAGTGTATAACTTTGAAAGAATATTTAAAGAGGAATGCCTTATGAAATATAGAATATATGAACTCAAAGGAAATTTTAACCTAGGATCATCAGCTGGATGAGCTTGCAGAATCTTCCAAGCTAGAGAAAGGCATAGAAGTCATAGAGAAGAAAAAGGGGGGAGATGTTCAATATCTAGGAATGTAGATTTTCAGATATAGAAAGGCTTGGGCACAGAGTGCCAGGCTGGGGGGGTGCAATAGAATTGAAAATGAGAGAATTTTAACTGTTCATACAAGACAAGACGTCATAGCAAAGAGAGCCCTTAGGACAGTAAAGGTCAGATCTAGCAATGTCCAGTTTATGCTATAATGAGTAGTTGAAAGAACAGAAATTAACTGCTGAGAAAGGACCTTCCAATACAAAATATTATATACATTTCAAGGATTTCTTCATATATATTATTAGCAAACAAAATATTATTTTCCATTTCTAGATAATGAAAAGAAGAGGATTCATTTGCATTTAAATCCCTCATTTCTTTCAATTACATAGAATTAATTCTTGGGAAACTTTTCTTGTCTTTTTTTTTTGCTAGGCAATAGGGTTCAGAGACTTGCCCAGGGTCACACAATGAAGTAAATATCATTGTCTGAGGAAAGATTTGAATTCAGTTTCTCCTGACAAGATATCTCATCTTCTCTCCAGTGTGCCACCTAGTTGCTCTCTTGTGAATCATAAAAAGAAAAAATAAACACTTCTCTTACTACATGTGTAAATATGTTTAGTGAAAGCACATCATTTTTTCGGGTTATATAAGAATTTCTCTGATAAGATAAAAAAATAACACTTTGAAACAAATGAAAGCCAATGACTGATATGATGGTGTCTGTCCTTCTTTCTCAAAGTATACCATCAGCGATGATTCCATGATAAGCATATGCATTCGATTTGAGTCGGGAGGGGGATTGTGCTAAGTCACCGATCTCATTTACTCCTCCAGTGCCATCTGGAACCAGTGATCAGATACAAATCAGGATAACTAGAGAAAGCCCTGAATGCCAGTCAATCAGGGTTAAGTGACTTGCTAGTGAGTACCAAGTGTCTGAGACTGGATACAAATTCCTGTCCTCCTGACTCCGAGGCCAGTGCTGTATCCACGGTGGATTTTCCTTATTCAAGACTGTTATTTGTTTCTTATGATGAATTGAGCAATGCCACCAACGAAGGAGTCAAAAATCAGTTATTTTGGACTTGAACAACTCAGGAATGACCCTGGAGGTGTAAAAGTTCAGAATTATATTTATGATTTCCAAGCTTGGAAAACTGACAGATTAAAATATCTGGAGAGACAGTATCCTCTTCATTTAACCTGGGCAACTTATATTTTTGTAAATATTATTCCATTTTACTTAGCTTGACAAATTTATTGGCATAGAGTTCGGCAAAGTAATTCTGAATTATTACTTTAATTTCCTCCTCATTGTTGGTAAGTTCACTATTTTCATTTATAATGCTAGCAATTTGGTTTTCTTCTTCCTTTGTAAAATCAAATTGACAAGAGGTTTATCAATTTTATTTTTTTATAAAAACAATTCTTTTTTTGCTATTTCAATAGTTTTTTTGCTTTTGCTTTTATTAATTTCACTTTTAATTTTTAGAATTTCTAATTTGTTATTTAATTGGGGGTTTTTAATTTCATCTTTCTCTAATTTTTAGTTGCCTATTTAGTTCATTGATTTCTTCTTTCTCTAATTTATTCACATAAGCATTTAAAGATATATTATTTCTCCTGACAGCCACTTTGATTGAATCCCATAGATCTGAGTTTGTTTAATTATTATCATCAACTAGGATGAAATCATTAATTCTTTCTATAATTTGTTGTTTGATCCACTAATTTTTAAAAAAACCTAAGGTTATTTAATTTCCAATTAGTTTGGGGTCTATATCTCATGGGCCCAATATTGCATATGATTTTTATTGTATTATGGACTGAGAAAGATGTATTCAATATTTCTGCCTTTCTGCAATTGTTCATTGGGATTTTATGCCCTAGTACAAGGTCATTTTTTGTGTAAGTGCCATGTACTGCAGAAAAAAGTATATTCCTTTCTATCCCCATTCAATTTCCTCTATAAGTCTATCAAATCTAGGTTTTCTAACAATCTATTTACCTCCTTAACTTCCTTCTTGTTTAATTTATGATTAGATTTATTGAAATCTAAGAGTGGGAAGTTGAGGTCTCCCACTAGAAGTGTTTTTCTGCCTATGTGTTCCTGTAACTCTTTCAACTTCTCTAAGAATTTGGATGCTATACTATTGAGTTCATACATATTTAGTATTGAAATTACTTTATTGTCTCTAATACCTTTTAGGAGGATGTAGATTCCAAACTTATCTCCTTTAATGATATCTAATTTTGCAGCTCATTTGTCTGAGAGAAGGATTGCTAGGCCTGCTTTTTTTCACATCAGTTGAAGCAAAATATATTTTGCTCCAGCCTTTTACCTTTACTCTATATGCATCTTTCTGCTTCAAATGAGTTTCTTGTAAGCAGCATATTATAGGATTCTGTTTTTTTAATCCACTCTGCTTTTCATTTACATTTTAAGGGAGAGGTCCCCCTATTCACATTCAAAGTTATAATTACTAACCCTTTATTGCTCAACATGCTATCTTCCCTCTGTTTGTTTTTTTCCCTTTTTTCCCCTTTAGCCCTGTTCCCCAGCATTTTGTTTCTGAATACCACCCCCTTCAGTGTGTTTGGCCTTCCATATCAACCCCTCCTTTCTTTTCCCTTTCCCTCTTCCTCTTCTTCCCTTATTTCCTTCTGTTTGTTCCCCTTTTTCTCCCACTCCCTGTCCCCTCCCTCCCCTTTTCCCCTTTTGATACTTGAAAGGTAAGATAAGTTTCTTAACTTACCTCAGTGTTTGTGTAAGTTAACTTTAAGCCAAGTCTGATGAGAGGAAGATTCAAGTGGATTTCAGTACCTCCCTTCTTCCCCTCTATTGAAATAGGTTTTTGTACCTCTTAATGTAATGAGATTTACCACATTCAATCTCCTATATCTGCCCATCTCCTTACTGTCCCTCTTTTTAAAGAGGTATTGTTTTTAAATCATTCTAACTGATTCACAGAAAATTCATGAATGCCCATCACTTCAGGCTAAATATATTCTGTCTAGTAAAGCTACAGTTCTCAAGAATTATGTTAATTTTTCTTCCAAGAGCAGATATAGTCAGTTTCACCTTATTGAATAGCAGTGTTTTAAACCTTTTAAGATGTCTCTTGAGCTGTTTGATGCACAAATTTTCTGATAAACTCTATTTTTTTCATCATGATATGTTGGAAATCTCCCATTTTGTTACATGTCCATCTTTTCCCTTGGAAGAAAAGGCTCAGCTTTGCCAGACAGTGAATTCTTGACTGCATTCCAAGCTCATTTGCTCTTTGCAATATCTCATTCCAAACCCTTTCATCCCTTAATGTTGATGTAACTAGCTCTGGTGCATTACTTACTGTAGCTCATTGGTATCAAATGTTTTTCTTTCTGACTGCTTGCAGGATTTTCTCTTTTATCTGATAGTTCTGGAATTTGCCCACAACATTCTTCAGTGTTTTCATTTTAGGATGTCTTTCCAGACAGGAATGATGTATTTTTTTGATAACTCTTTTGCCCTCTCATTCCATGATATCAGGGCAATTTTCCATCACTAAATCCTGTAATATTAAATACAGGCTTTTTTCCTCTTTAGTGTTTTCAGGAAGACCCATAATTCTCAGGTTGTCCCTTACCAATAGGTTCTCAATTTCAGTGCTTTTGCTCATGTGGTATTTTACTTTCCTTCTGTTGTTTCAATTTTCTGGTTTTGATTAACTGATTCTCGCTGTCTCATCAAGTCATTAGTTTCCACATACTCCATTCTTTTTTTGAAAAGAATTTTCTTCATTTACCTTTTTGCAACTCCTTTTGCAATTGGGGAATTCTATTTTTGAAAGAGTTTTCCATTTCACCAATTGGGGTTTTGAGAGAATTGTTTTTTTTGCATTTGTCCAATTGTATTTTGCACTGATTTCTTTTTTCTTTTTCAACTTGTTAATGTTCTTTCCCAAATTTTCCAATTGATTTTTAAACTCTTTCCTGATCTTCAAGGGAGTGATTTTGTACTGGAGACCAGATCATATTCTCTTCAGAGGTTCTAGGTATCTCTGAGTTAGGGTCTTTTCCTTCTAGGAATTTTTCTATGGACCCTCCTTTGTACTGGCCTTTCTTCATTTTCTTAAGACCTTGTATTTGGGCAGGGCTCATTGACTGAATAATTGGTGTTGAGATTCCTAGAGGCATTACTCACTGGGTTTAGTAATTCCAAGTGGGTTGACCCTGTTGGTTCCTTTCTTTGGAGTGTCTGTGACCTTGATTTGAGTCCTTCTCTCTTGGCCTGGAGGGGATGGTTGAAGCTGTTGAATGTAATTGCTCTCCCTATTCACAGTTGAGGGAGGTCTGCTGCTCACACCTGAGCCTGGGGCAGAGATTGTCTGTAATTGTGTTTGTCTGGGAAGAGGCTTCAGCCAAAATGAACTTATGGACTCTGAGTTCCTCCAGACCCTATGGTCCCAGGTATTGATGTCTGCAACTCTCCTGTACTAGAATTTGCCTTCTGGTCCTGCTGATAAGCTCCACAACCAATGTCTCTGCTCCCCAGTTGTCCCATAAGTCCATGATTGATCAGGGCAATCCCTCTTTCAGCCTCTTAGGCTCTCGCCCTGTCCTGTGCTCCCAGCAGAGTCTGCCCTCTGAGCCTGGGCTCACCGACGATCCCAGAAGACAAAGCTTGAGGTAGATGTTCTTCTCTTAGCATCTCTTTCTGTGTTTTGTCAATCAAATTTCTGTTAAGAGGTTTGTTTCATATTATATAAGAGGGAAAATCAGGAGACTTTAGCACAATGCCTGTCTTCTCCCTGCCATCTTCCCAAAAATGTCATCTTTAGTTATAACAAAATAGTATTTCATTTTAATCACATAAAACAACTTTTTTCAACTGTTCCCCAATGGATGGACATTCCCTTAATTTACATTTCATTGCTCTCAGAAAAGAGTCATTATAAGTACCAGAGATATACAGGTATTCTTGCGCTATCATGGAATCATTGGCAGACCAGTGAACCATAACTTAAATATCTACAGAACTAGAAGTATGTGGGAAAATTTTCTGATAAGGAAGTCCATGGACTTCAAAGGATACATACAGTAAATTTAACCAGGGAAGCTATGCAGCTGGGATCCATCTGAATTGTCATGTCTGAGATAAGTTTTATTATGAAAGTCTGGATTGGGGTGGCTAGGTGGATTGGGATGGCTAGGTGGCGCAGTGCATAGAGCACTGGACATGGAGTCAGCAGTACCTGAGTTCAAATCTGGCCTCAGACCCTTAATAATTACCTAGATGTGTGGCCTTGGGCAAGCCACTTAACCCCATTTGCCTTGCAAAAATCTAAAAAACAAGTCTGGATATTCAACAATAAAATCAAGAGATGACTTTCATGACATTATTGTATGTGTGTGTGTGTGTGTGTGTGTGTGTGTGTGTGTGTGTGTGATTTGTCTCTTCATCCTGGCCCTCAATTAATGTTCAGATGAATACCTCAGTTGTTGTGGGTTATAACTGGTGCTGAAACAGAGGAGGACCTGGAGGGGAATTATTCTTGAAAGGAAAGACACTGTCTGGATATCCTGAAAGTGAGAGAGTGCACTACAAGACAGCAGGTATTGGGGATATATATACAGAGAGTATTAATATGGCACAGGGACAATCTAAGGATAGAGGATATTATTTAAGAGAACTAAAGCAGATGGTCAAAGAAAGAGGTTTGTTGATAACAACAAAGCAAAAGGAAGAATTTATTAAATGTGTACAAAATGGTTGTTCATGCTTTCCAGAAGGAGGAGTGCTGAAAAATGGGAGAATGTGGAAAGATAGATGAGCAAACATTTTTGACAGGAAGGTCAGGAGACATTTCTTTTAGGAGTCTTTTCATTGTTCAATATTTAAAAAACCTGTATGACCACCTTGAGATTTTCTTTTGGCTCAGATTATATTAAAAGTTGATGTAGATGTTCAAACTATTCAGCAGGAATATAAGAGTAAAAAAGAAAAAGAGGAAGAAGAATGGTGCCCTTTACCCCCAACGTCACTTCCTTCTAACCTTAACATCCCACTTTCTACTCCATTATGGTCTAAAGAAGAAAGTGCTTACAAAGATAAGGGGCATATGAATGTTGTTGAAAACACTGCTCAAAAAGTAGTGGATGAAGGAGAGAAGATTCCATAGGACATGAAAGAGTTATTGTTCTCCTTTCCCATATTTGAGAGACATGATCCAAAGAATCCAGGGAATGTTTCTAGAGAATATGATAATCTTAAGGAATTAAAATCAGTAACAAACATGTAAGGCAATACTAGCTCATTTGTTTTAACTGTGATAGAAATATTAGCCAGACAAACATTAGCCCCAGAAAATTGAACTACAATAGCAAAAACTGCTCTTACACTAGAAGATGATTTAATATGGAAAACTAATTTTTTTGAGAATTGTACTAAAATAAATGAAGCAGAAGGGTTAGGAATAACATTTGAAATGCTCACTGGCACTGGTCCATAGGCAAGAGTAAATAAAGAAATTGGGTATAGCTTACAAGCATACCAACAATTAGCCATTGCTGCAAAACAGGCATGGCTGAAACTACATGAAAAGTAAAGAAGCAATACTTCATCTACAAAAATAAAATAAGGAGCTAATGAAGATTTTGCACAAATGCTTGCTAGGCTGCAACAGGCAGTTCAAAAGAATGTGAGAGATCAGACAGTTTGCTTGCTTATGGCTCATTTATGTCAAGGAATTAAGAAAAAGGACTAGCTAAGAGAGAGTGAAGACTTGGCAAAATGAATAAACAAATAAACAAATAAGTAAGTAAAAATAAAAACAAATGTTAAAAAGGAAATTTATTTGAAGTTGTAGAAATAGATCAAGAGACATTGAGCATTCACAGATGAGAAAGGAATGTGTTAAATAAACAATCACAAAAGAAATGTTATTTGACATTGAGAAAGCTTTGAGGAAGTAAAATCCAGAAAGACAAGAGAAGCAGGTCCATTCTTAAATATGGAAAATAATGAGTCAATTGAGTATTTTAAAATAGAAGACTCCTTCTCCCCCCCAAAATGATTTCAAGATGTCCCCTTAAAAAGAAGTCATTTGGTTTACTCTAGGTGAAGAGGCACAGGGGATATTCCAATTAGACTGAGGGATTTTTGAGTGACTGTTTGCCTTCTGAAAAGTTATACCAGCTAAAATAAAGAAGTGTTAAATATCAAAACCTTTGAATGGAAAAATGTATTGTGAGAAATGATATGTTCTCTGGATTTTTCCTCTGGTTTGTTGGAAATTTGTCACCTTTAGGGGTGTTTGTTTTTGTTTTCTATCGGGAGTGGGTATTGGAGATTTGTTCCAAGAAAGTACATGTTTATCTAGCACCCTGTGTAGCATTTAGGGGACCCTCTAGTGTGAGATCAAGGTGGAGTTTGGGGACCTCTGGTTTGAAATGCTTTGACTCCGTTCATGTGTTTGTTTTAAATTAAAGGCAGAGGGAAGCTCTCTGCTGTCTCTGCATGGTGAGGCCTGTTGTCATGTTTCTATGTTATGACTGGCCAATCTTCTTTCTAGTTTCTCTTTTCAAAATTGGATCTTTTTTTTTTTTAAATCTCACAATTTTGTGCCCCAGGACAGATTTTCCAAATTTTAGCAAATTTAGCCAGGGAAGTTATGCAGCTGGGTTTCATCTGACTTGTCATGACTGACGTAAGTTTTGTTATAAAAATATGGATATTTAACAATAAAGTTAAGAGATGACTTTCATGATATTAAGTGTTCATGTCATTTGTCTCTTCAACGTTCCTCTCAATCAATGTTCAGATGCACACCTGAGTTGTTGCAAGTGATATTTATGTATATAGGACTTTTTCCTTCATATTTCATATCTCTTCTGCAATATAGATCTGGTAGTGGCATTGATAGGCCAAAGAATATGTCTTGTTTTAGAGCCCTTGAACTTTACCAAATTCTATAGAATTGTTGAATCATTTCCAACTCTACCAACCATTAATTAATGTGCAATTTTTCTTATATCCCATCCCATTCCTCAAAATTGTTGCAACTCATATTTGTGCTGCCAATATTGAGTTATAAGATTTTAAAATGTTTTAAATGGTTAGCATTGATATTCTCATTGGAAAACTGCCCATATCTTTTGATCATTTATCAATTGGGAAATAGTTCATAGTTCTATGACTTTGTTCTCTATAATTGATAAGTGAAGACTTGATCAGAGAAACATTTTTCAATATTTTTCCCACATTTGCTTTGGTAACTATATTTCCCTTCATTCTATTTCCCCACAGTCATTTATTCTATTCTCTCTCCTTTAATATTTTTGCACAACAGAAGTTTTTTTTTAATCTGACTACCTCCTTCCACAATCTTCCCTCCTTTCTATTACCTACCTATCCACCCCCTTTCTCCTATCCCTTTCTTCTCGTACTTTCTCTGGGGTAAGATAGATTTCTAGAAGAGGATGCTGTAAAGCTAATGTGTTCCCAGAGCTTTTCCCTACAAAATATATATGAAGCCTCTGAACTGACATTCAAGCTACAGATCCCACAAAGAAGAGAGAAGATCCAAAGAAGGTTTTCCTGTTAGACATCATGGAGAGCCTTCAGTGAATGTCTGTCTTTGGGGGAAAGGGGGAAGCAAAGCCCAGGAGATGAGAAGGGAAAAGCAGTAGAAGGCTTTTAGTCACAGTGCAGTCCAGGTCCCAGGAGCTTGACAACAGAAAAGGGCCCAGCAAATAGATAGCAATCCAGCAGGGAGGATCCCAAACAATTTCTGAACCCTGGAAAAACCAGGGCAGAAGGCAGGATTGAGTTAGTAACAAACCACTGCTAAGTCAGAAGTAGGACACAAAGGAGGAAATAAACCTCTGCAAAGGTAAGGCCTGGACTACCTAGGCAACATCTTAGCCAACAACAAGCCAGGGATCAGATCCCAGTCCCAGGGAAAAAAAAAAAAACTTGGATCTACTTCCTCTTCCCACTCATAACCCAGGAGCAGAGCTAAGACTACAAAGATGAGCAGAAAAGCTAAAGGAGCACTCATCATAGAAAACCACTTTGTAGATAAAGATGATAACAATGTCATGTCAGAAGAAGAAGTCAGTGAAAAATCACACGCAGTGGAAGTCTTACAACAGTCTATGAATTGGAATCAAATCCAAAAGCCCATAGTAGAGCTTAAAAAAGAATTAATAAAACCAAAGAAAAGAAGAAGTAAAATGGAAAAAAGAAATGAGAGTTATCCAGGAAAATTATGAAAAATTGCCTAGAGAATTCAATACCTTTAAAAAGAACACACAAAAGATAACTGAAGAAAATAAAACTCTAAAAATTAGAATTTAGCAAAGAGAAGCCATGAATCTAGGAGACTACAAGATTCCATCAAACAGAAAAAAATTGAAGAAAACATAAAGTACGTTTAGGGAAAGTGAACAATCTGGAAAATAGTTCTAGGAAAGATAATATATGAATAACTGGACTATTAGATCAATAAAAGAATCTCATCATTCAGTAAATTATTAGGGAAAATTGTCCAAATCTGCTCTCCTTTAATATTTTCCCTCAACAGAATATAACAATTGAAAGAAAACACAGAAACCCTCCAAAAGGAGACCCCAGGATAAAAACTCCAAGGGCTGTTACAGTCATATTCCAGAAGTCTCAAATAAAGGAGAAAATGCTGCAAGCAGCACAAAAGAAACAATTTAAATACAAAAGAAGCACAATCAGGCTCATATAGGACCTATCAACCTCAACAATGTAGGACTGGAGGACCCAGAACACCATATATCAGAGGGCAAAGGATTTAGGATTATAATCAAGAATTTACCACTCTACAAAATTCAGCATATAATGTCAGAGGAAAAGATGGATGTTCAACGAAATAGAGGATTTCCATAATTTCCTTACACAAAGACCAAACTGAACAGAGAATTCAATTGCCAAACACACAACTAAATAATTCATAAAAAAGCGAAATGAAAAGGGAAAAAATGTAAATCAAGGACATGGAATTGTATGGAACCTTGAAAAGGATTATATAACATTTCCAACTATTTGGAATTTTATATCTTTTAGAATAATTAAAGTGTCAAATGTAATTGAAGAGATTATATTTAGAAGACATGGGTATAGCTGGCTCTTGTCTCTCCATTGAACAGTTCCAAGCTGACATCACTATGTTTGAGAAAGTCCTGATGAAAAACATGAGTGTTAACTCTAAACTCAAGTTTCACATTATCATTTCACTCACTTTAATTCTGCTGTGCTGTCAAATCTTAACACTTTCTCTGATGAGGGCATCAAAAACTGGCAGTCCTGAGTCAGAGTCTCCCATAATTTACAGTCAATTGTAAAGTTCTCAAGTGAGACCTTTTCCACCTCCTAGTGCTCAGAGCCCTTTAAGGTTCTTATGCTTAAATAAATCAGGGTTTGAGTTAATCCCTACTTCACTTAACAAGGGAATAATTACCCTAAGTGCAGAGAGGGGAATGAAATGTAAGAGAACATAGGCTTGGGGTAAGGGGTACACGTAGTTCATGAAATGATTAGATGTTCAATGATACATAAGCTCATGAGGATTGCCTGTCCTTGGAAGATACTTGAAAAGGGGGTAACGAAAAAAATGATTATAATTTGGTGTAATTCAAGACTCTTGAACAGTGTACCTTTAAAGAGACAGAAGAGCAGAAGGTACTTAGTGATTTTGAGGCAATGCTGCTTATCAATAAAACAATTAATCAATCTGTGATGGTACTTTGATAATACATTGAGATTATCAAGTAATCAATTATCAATTGATTAAGGTGTGATTGATGATATATGATTAATAATACTTGAGTGATAAATAGTAACAGGTAAAGAGGGACAAAGATTTACAATATTAGAGGGAAAGAAGGGAGGGTATGAACACTAAGTAAATGTTATTCAATAGCTTTTGTTGAGAGGCAATAAAGATGTATTCTAACTTAGATTTAAAAAATCTATCCTACTCTACAGGGAAATGGGAGCAGAGGCAAGGGAAGTGAAAGATAAGTAAGAACTGACTGATAAAAGGGAAGGCAAAGGCATAAGTAAAAGTAAATGGAAAGTTAAATTTTAAAAATAAAATTAAATTGGAAAGGGAGTAAAACTTTGGTGAGGAAGAATAAGAGGAAAGTAAAGAGAAAAATTCAAAGGTGAATAATAGCCTGGAAGGAAATATAGAATTAGTAAACTTTTTTTAGGTTTTTTTTGCAAGGCAATGGAGTTAAGTGACTTACCCAAGGCCACACAACTAGGTAATTAGAAAGTGTCTGAGGCCAGATTTGAACTCAGGTACTCCTGACTCCAAGGCTGGTCACCTAGCCTCCCTGAATTAGTAATCTTAACTGTAAATGTGAATTGAATGAATTGTCCCATAAAATGGAATATGGTTGAATAGATTAAAAACCATAAACTTACAATATATTGTTTGCAAGAAATACATTTGAAGTAGAGAGTTTCATACAGGGTAAAGATAAATGGATGGAGCAAAAATACTATGCTTCAACTGAAGTAAAAAAAAATCAGGGATAACAATCCTGATCTCAGATAAAGCAAAAGCAAAAATAGATCTCACTAGAAAGGAAAATGTATGTCCTTAAAAGGCACCATAGGTCATGGAGTTATATCATTATAGAGCATGTATGCACCTAGTGGTATAACATATAAATTACTAGAGGAAAAGTTGAATGAATTACAAGGAGACATAGATATCAAAGTTTAATAATTGGGGACCTCAACCTCCCTCTCTCAGAACTAGATAAATCTAAACACAAAATAAGCAAGGAAGACAAGTAGGTGAATGAAATCCTAGAAAACTTAGATATGAAAGATCTGGCACCTGTCCCAACAACCAAACATGTGCTAGAGCATAAAAACCTCTCAATCAAATGCAGAAAGACAGAAATAATAAATGAATAATATTCAGACCATGATAAAAGAAAAATTGCATGCAGAAAAAGGTCAGGAAAGAGAGGTTAAAACCTAACTGGAAACTAAATAAATTAAATTTAAATAATGAGTGGATCAAACAACAAATCACAGAAATAATAAATAATTATATCCAAGAAAATGATACTAGTGAGACATCATACCAATATTTATGGGATGCAGTCAAGGTAGTTTTGAGGAGATACTTTATATCTTTAAATGCTTATATGCGAGAAAGAAATGATCAATGAATTGCATTTGCAACTAAAAAAAAGTTTTAAAAAGAGCAAATTAAAGATCCTCAGGGGTGCCTAGGTGGCACAGCAGATAGAGCACTGGCCTTGGAGTCAGGAGCACCTGAGTTCAAATCCTGCCTCAGACACTTAATAATTACCTAGGTGTCTGGCCTTGGGCAAGACACTTAATCCCATTGCCTTGAACAATCTTAAAAAAAATTAAAGATCCTCAATTAAATACCAAATTTGAAATTCTGAAAATAAAGGGAGAGATTAATAAAATTGGAAGCAAGGAAACCATTGCTGTAATAAATAAAACTAAGATTTGGTTTAATGGAAAAAGTCAATAAAATAGATGAACAAAAATGTACATCAAATAATGAAAAAAGAAAGAAGCGAAATAAATTACCAGTATCAAAAATGAAAATGGTGAACTAACTATGAATGATACAGAAATTAAAGGGATATTTTTGAGCTAATTTAGCAAACTGTATGCCAATAAACTTGATAACCTGAATAAAAATGGGAGAGCATTTGAAAAAAATACCTGAGTTCAGATCCAACCTCAAACACTTAGTGATTACCTGACCATGTGGCCTTGGGCAGGTCACATAGCTTCATTATCTTGCAAAAAACCCTTAAAATAAATAGTAGAAGAAGGAGTTCTACCAAATTCCTTTTTTTGACACTAACATGGTGCTGATATCTAAACCAGGAAAAACAAAAACAGTCAAAGAAAAATATAGTCCAATTTCCATAGTTAATATTGAGGCAAAACTCTTAAACAAAATTTTAGCAGTGATATTACAGTAAGTTATTACTAGGAAAATACACCCTGATCAGGTAGGATTTATGCTAGGTAGTCAGGGATGGTGCAATATTAGGAAAACACGCAACATAATTGAACATATCAAAAGCAAAACCAAGAGAAATCTTGTGATTATTTCAATAGATGCTGAAAAATCCATTGATAAAATACAACATCCAATTCTGTTAAAAACACTACAAAGTTTAGGAATAAGTGGAGTTTTCCTTAAAATAATAAGTAGTATCTATCTAAAACCATAAACAAATATAATATGCAATGGGGATAAACTTGGATCATTTCCAATAAGATCATGGGTGAAACAAGGTTGCCCATTATCATTGTTACTATTCAATATAGTTTTAGAAATGTTAGTTCTATCAATAAGGGAAGAAAAAGAAATTGAAGGAATCAGAATTGGCAATGAGGAAACAAAGCTTTCACCCTATGCAGATGATATGATGGTATAATTAGAGAAGTCAAATTAGTCATCTGAAAAGCTATTTGAAATAATTAACAACTTCAGAAAAGTTGCAAGATATAAAATAAACCCATATAAATCATCAGCATCTCTACATATGAACAACAATGTCCAAAACAAGAGATAGAAAGAGCAATTCCATTTAAAGAAAATGTAGACAACATGAAATACTTGGCAATCCACCTTCCAAGACAAATTTGGAAACTGTATGGACACAATTTTAAACCACTTTTCTCCCAAATAAATACAGATCTAAATAATTAGAAAATGTCAACTGTTCATGGATAAGTCAAGCTATTATAATAAAAATGACAATTCTACCCATGTTAAATTGCTTATACAGTGCCATGCCAATCAAACTACTAAATGATTATTTTACTGAACTAGGAAAAAATAGTAACAAAATTCACCTGTGGCAACAAAAGATCAACAATAGTAAGGAAACTGATAAAAAAAAAATTAAAGGAAAGTGGCCTCACTCTACCAGATCTAAAACTATACTATAAGGCAGAAATCATGAAAATTGTCTGGTACTGGTTGAGAAAGATGATGGTGTGGGGGAAGGAATTCCCAGAAACTCGTCTCATCAAAAAAACTCCAAAACTCATCAAATTATAATTCTAACCAAAGTTTAGAGAGGCAGTAATACAATTTCCCAGTCTAAGACAACTTAGTAGCTTCACAGGAAAGGTCTGTTTCACTGGGCCAGAACAAACCAAATCCAACTTTCCAGGAACAGCCTGCAAGGTTGCCTGGGTCCCTGGGGGCACCTGTGGTAGAGAGGACAGTTTCCAGAGCTCTTGGTCCAAGGATGACTGGGGATGGCTTAAAGGGAAAATGAGAGAACTCTGCAACACCAGAGTGAGCGAAGAGCCCAGGTCAGTGCCAGGCCCAGAGTAACCTTGCAGTGGGAATTCTTCAGTGGTTAATGATGCAGTAGGAATCTGTGGAGTCACTCAGCACTTCCAGAGCACTTAGCCCACAGACAATAAGGGTTGGGGAGAGACTGCAGAGGTTTCTTTGATATCCCTGGGATAGTTTGCCTACACTAAGTACCAGGTCACAGTCTATCATGCTACCCCACATTGCCATAGAGGAACAGGAAACCTCCTCAAGCTCCAGGGCAGATAGGAGAACCTATGATCATCCACAGTCTAGAGCACAGACAAAATAATGATCAGAGCCTCTCATAAGACCTTGGAGTAATTAAGGTCCCTGTGGGGTGTCCGCAAAACCCCCAATGTCTTGGGAGTGTGTTAAATCAGTTGTGTGCTGAAGAAATAAACAAACAACAGAAAAATAAGAACCTGACCAAAATTACTTGGGTCCCATGGAGGATCAAAATACACACTCAGAAGATGACAAAGGAAAGCCTTCTGTATCCAAAGCCTCCAAGAGAAATAGGAAATGGACTCAGGTTATGGATGAGTTCAGAAAAGACTTGGAAAACAAAGTAAGGGAAATAGAGGAATAATTGGGAAGAGAAATGAGAGTGATGTAGGTAATCATGAAAACCAAGTAAGTAATTTAGTGAAAGAAGTACCAAACAATACTGAATAAAATAACATGTTACAAACCAGTTTAGACCAAATGAAAAAAGTAACCCAAAAGGAAAATGAGGACAAGAAAGCTTTAAAAAGCAGAATTGGCCAGCTGGAAAAGGAGATAAAAAGGCTCTCTGAAGAAAATAAATCCTTCACATGTAAAATGGAGGTAAACTGATGATTTTGCAAGAAAGCAAGAAACAATAAAACAATACCAAAAGAATGAAAAATTAGAAGAAAATGTGAAATAACTCATTAGGAAAACAACAGACCTAGAAAACAGATCCAGAAAAGATAATTCAAAAATTATTGGGCTACCTGAAAGTCATGATCGTAAAAAGAGCTTGAACTTCAGTTTTAAAGAAATTCTCCAGGAAAATTGTCCTGAGATCCTAGAAGCAGAAGATAAAATAGAAATTGAGAGAATCCACTTATCACCTCCTAAAGAGATCACATGGAAAGTTTGAAAGTCCCCTGGCTTAATTAAAATAACATCTTTTGCCCTGTAATTAGATGCATAGTTTTGCTGGGTAATCAATTCTCAGTTGTAAACCAAGCTCTTTTGCCTTCCTGAAATGTCATACTACAAGCCCTACAAGCCCTTAATGTAGACACAGCCAATTCTTATGTAATCTTGACTGTAGAACCATGATAGTTGAATTGTTTGTTTCTGGCACCATGTAATATTTTCTCTTTGCCTTGGGATTTTGAAATTTGACTGTAATATTCATGGGAGTTTTTCTTTTGTGATCAATAAAAAATTAAAAATAATATTTCTATACCCAATTATGCTTTTTATTCCTTCTCTGAGACAATTCCAATGAAACTAAGGCTCACTTGCCTCCCATTTGCCTGCAAAAACTTTTTCTTGCCACTTTTATGCAAAATAATTTACCCTATTCTACCATCCTTTTCCCCTTTCTCCAGTACATTTCTCTCTTATTCATTTACTTGATCTTTTTAATATATTATCCCTTTAAATTCAGCTCCCAGAATTCAGGAGTAAGAAGCAAAATGTCTGGCCCAGTGGTTGTAATGGCAGTTTTAAGACTTCTCAGTCAGTAAAAGTATGTCACACCAGTGGAGCACAGTCCACCGTGGGCCTCAGCAGACCCAATACCAAGAGACCAAAAGTAAGACTGGGAGACAATGAGTCGACATAGTCACCTGATTCTGGAGCTCTCAAGAAACAGACAGTAAGGGCATCAGAAGGAGATTACATGAGTCACTTTTCTATCACTGTGGCAGTACTCTGTTCCTTTATTCATACTCAAATCTGGGTCACAATCTGGAGAGGAGGAGAAGCACAATAGAGTTTATTTCTGAATCAGAGCAGGGACACTCCTCACAGTTCCAGGGCATAAAGGATTGATTTTGATCACCAACAAACTAGAGCACAGACCAGGTGAATGGTACAAACCTCTGCATTGAGCATAATAACTGGGAAGAAATGAAAACTTCAAGAATTCTAGTAGTTCTGAAAACAACTGCAAAAACCATCAAAAGCTATCTTAACAAAGAGTTAAAATCAAGTCATAGATAGGTGAAATGAACAAGCA
Source organism: Macrotis lagotis (assembly GCF_037893015.1). Classification (NCBI taxonomy): domain Eukaryota; kingdom Metazoa; phylum Chordata; class Mammalia; order Peramelemorphia; family Peramelidae; genus Macrotis; species Macrotis lagotis. Next base: position 86,024,593 of record NC_133666.1, read on the forward strand.
ACAGAAGGGAAAAAATCCAACTAGAGACATTTATTATGGTCATTTGGAAGGTCAAAATACACAGTCAGAGGAATATAACAAAGTCAAAGCTTCTATAGCCAAACTCACAAGAAATATATGAATTGCGCTCAGACTATGGAAGAGCTCAAAAATGATTTTGAAAATCAAGTAAGGGATGTAGAGAAAAAATTGGGAAGAGAAGTGAGAATGATGTGGGAAAATCATGAAAATAGAGTTAGCAGCTTGGTAAAGGAGATAAAAAAAATACTGAAGACAGTAACATCTTAAAAACGATACTGGATCAACTGGAAAAAGAGGTCCAAAAAGCCAGGAAAGAGAACAATGCATTAAAAAGCACAATTGGCAAAATAAAAAAAAAAGATACAAAAACTCACTAAAATAATCATTCCCCTAAATATAGAATGAAGCAAAGGGAATACAACAACATTATGAAAAAAATCAAGAAGCAATAACATCAAACCAAAAGAATTAAAAACTAGAAGAAAATGTGAAATACCTCATTGGAAAAAAAAAAAAAACAACAACCCTGGAAAACAAATGCAGGAGAGATAAGTTAAAAATTATTGGATTATCTCAAAGTCAAAATCAATTGAGGAGCCTAAACATCATTTTCAAGATATAATTAAGGACAATTGCATTGATTTTTCAGAAGCATATGGTAAAATAGACATTGAAAGAATCCACTGATCATTTCCTGAACAAGGTACCAAAATGAAAACTGCCAAGCCTATTATAGTCAAATTTCAAAACACTCAAGTCAAGGAGAATATATTGCAAGTAGTCAGAAAGATACAAATCAAATATTGTAGAGCCACAGTCAAGATGACAAAAGATTTTACAGCTCCTAGATTAAGGGACTATAGGACTTGGAACAGGTTATTCTGCAAGGCAGTAGATCTTGGATTATAATCAAGTATCAACCACCATGTAAAATTGAACATACCTTTCAGGGAAAGACATGGAAATAAGTGACTATCAAACTGTCCTGATGAAATGACCAGAGGTGAACAGAAAATTTGATATTCAAATAAAAGACTCAAGTGAAGAATAAAAAGGTAATTAATTGCTTGTATTCCTGCATAGGATGATTATACTGGTAACTCAAATGAATTTTCTAATTTATTAGGGCAGTTCAAAGAGACATGTATGAGCAAGGTAGGAGTTGAATTGGAACAGGCAATATATTCAAAATATTAAGTTAATGGATGCAAGAAGAATTTCCTGTGAGAAGGGAAAGGGGAGGTAGAAATGGGTAAATTAAGTCACATAAAATATACAAGAAAAAACTTTTACAGTGGAATGAAAATGGGGAGATTTGAGGGGAAATGAGTGCACCATACTCTCATTGGAATTAGCTCAGAGAGGAGATAACATTACATATTCAAATGGGATAGAAATCTGTCTTACAATAGAGGAAAGTTGGAGAGGAAAGGTTTGGGAGAAAGAGGTCAGAATAAGGGGAGTAGGAGATACAAGGGAAGGAAAATTGTGGGAGGGAGTACTAAGATGCAAAACCTTTTGAGGAGGTAATGGGTGAAAGCAGAAAGAGAGTAGAGTTAATGAGTTTGGGTAAGTAGAATGGAGGGAAATGCAGTAAGAAATAATAACTGGAAAAAACATTGAAAGAAATTTGTCTGATAATGACTTCATTTCTCAAAAATAAAGAACTGAATCAAATTTATTAAAAAAAGAACCATTGACCAATAAATGATCAAAAGTTATTAAGAGTTTACAAATGTGGTTATTAATGCTTTCAATAGTCATATTAAAAATATGCTACCTCAATATTGACAGGAGAAATGTGGGTTGAAATAATTCTGAAGTTATTAGCTTATCTTTATTGGATTGGTTAATAGGATAGAAAGAGGAAATGACAAATGTTCAAGGGGATGTAGTAAAAGATTAAACATTAATGCACTGTTGGAGGACCTGTAAAAAGGTTAAAAAATTTTGAAGCACAATTTGTAACTATGCCCAAACGGCTACAAAACAAAGACTACCCTTTGACCCAGCAATGCCAGTAACAGGTCTTTAGTCCAGAAGAAATGAAAAGTAGGGAGAAAAAGGACCTATCTGTATAAACACATTCACCAGTAGATAAATAATCAAGAGATATGAACAGTTTCAAGATGAGGTTATCAATGGTCATGTTAAAAATATCCTAATTCACTATTGACAGGAGAAATGTGCATTGAATCAATCCTATGGATATTATCATATCATTGTTGGATTGGCTAGAAATGATAGGAAGAGAAAATGATAAATGTCTGAGGGGATATAGGAAAAAATGAGATGTTAATGCACTATTGAAGGAGTTGTGAAAAGATTGAAGAGTTCTGTAGAGCAATTTGGTACTAAGCCCAGAGTGCTATAAGACAAAGATTACCCTTTGACCAGCAATGCCAGTGACGGTTCTATATTCCAGAAGACATGAAAAGCAGGAAGAAAAAGGATCCATTTGTACAAAGATATTTATAGCATCACTTTTCTGGTGGAAAGGAACTTGAGTTTGAGGAGATGCTCATCAGTCAGGAAATGACTGAACAAATTGTGGTATATGATTAAGATAAAATGTTATTCTTTTATAAGAAATGATGAACAAGTTGCTCTCAGGGAAAAAAAACTCAAATGAGCAGATGCAATAGGAAATGTATTATATACAAAATAAGAGCAATGTGGTAGATTGATCAGCTATGAATGGTTTTCGTTTTATCCTCAATTCTGTGACTTAAAATGACGCTGAAGGATTTATGATAAAGAATACTATCAAAGACAGAGTTGATGGTGTCTGAATACAGATTGAATCATGTTTTTTTCCACTTAATGTTTTTGAGGTTTCTTTTTTGGGGGAGAAGTTCTATTTTCTTTTACATGACTACTGTGGCAATGATTTTCATGACTACACATTTTTAATCTATATCAAATAACTTTCCTTCTCAATGAGGGGAAATGGGTTGGGAAGGAGGGCGAGAATTCAGAACTAGATATTTTAAAAAGTGAATGTTGAAACTTGTTTTTACATGTAATGAGGGAAAAAGAAAAGGAAAAAATGGAATATAAAATGATCTCCCAAGGAATTTCCTTCAAATGTTAAATGTCTTAAAATACATGGTTTACTTTAAATATATTCTGAATGGTCAATAATATTTTTCCACTTGCAATTAAATAATGTTTAGCATACCAAGTACTCAGAAGAGAAATTAGGTAGTTTCAAATATTTTCATGTGATAAGATCCATTCTATAATGATCCAATAAAAAAGCAAAAACTTTGCTTCTAGATACTAGGAAGATCTGACCTTAGAAAGCAAAATCCTAACCCTTGGAACCTTGACTAATTTGGATTTCCAGGACTTGGCAAGCATCTATATTGTGGGGTCCTGGAACTGAGAACACTGAATTTCCTAGCTAGGGCAAAAGTCCTGACTCAGAAGGTCCAGATTTGGGGTGAAAAATTTAGATAACCAATGATATGTAGGATGGTTTGTGGCCCATAGTTGGTACTAGCTTGAAAGGAATCTGGAATTAAGGGTTATCAGCTATTTAAGACTACTGAATCTACCAGGCCAGAATTGTGAGGACCTAGATAGGAGAGAAGGGGAAATGGATGAGGTCTGGAAAGGGCCATTTTCAGAAACAAGAAGATTTGGGCAAAGAGTTTCAGGCCTGAGAGGTGCCATGGTGAAGAAAATGAGACAGGTGTCAGTGCTCATAGAAGAGGGGATCTCAGAGTAAAGAGAGTCCTTGGGCAGAAGATGTTAGATTTTGTAGTGTCCTGAGAAACAGGATCTGTTATTGGTGGGGGGCATAAAAAGAATAGAAATCATCTGTGTGGGAAAGGATGTCCCAGTGAAAAATCTTAAAAATCACCAGAATTAATTTTCATATGTAAAAATGATGTACTTCCCCAAATATTGATCATTTTTATTGCTAATTTTAAAAACACTAAGCAGATTTTTTATATATCATTCAATTATTCCAGTATCATTTTTAATTGGCATCGGGGGTATATAAGAAAAATAATAAAAACAATTAAAACAAAACAAAACCAAATGTCCTTTTTTCTTCAACAGGATTTTTAAAGGATTTAGTGAAATTATTGTTAATGTTTCAGACAGTCAGTGTCCCACTCCCAGAAATCAATAAGTTCTACATAGTTAAAGAAATGCAATTCCATATATTTCTTTCTTTAGTAAAGAATGTTGTTTTTTATAGATATTAAAAAATGACAATGTAGAAATTTTTTACAGAGTTTACTATTTAGCTTATAATGGATATTACTTCAAATTTAAATCATCATTTTTAAGACTCATGTATACTTTAATCAAAATCCAATTAAAAATAAAAATAATACTTTGAATCAAATTACCATAATATGACTTTAGAAACAAAAATGTTGTGTCTTGTACTGTCCTGAGAACACTCAACATTCAGAGTAAGAAAATAAATTCTTCCTCTGAATTTACCAGGTGGGAGTGAAAATTTAAGCCAGAGTATAGGATCATGGAGGTCCTTTAGAACCTAGAGGAATTGATGGTGCTAGACTAGACATTCTAGAATGTGAGGCTTTTTTTAAGGCTCTCAACTTTGGAAGATGAGTATTGAGAGAAATGAGAATAGAGAAAATGGGAAATGAGGGAAAGTGGAGAAAGTACTGGCCCCAAACCCAGCAGGATTTGAATTCAAAGGTGACCTTTGTTATTAGCTGTGTTAATGTAGGGAATTACAGACATAGGAGATGTGATTAGAAACAAAGTTTGTGGAAGGAAAAATATTTTCTGTGCCTATCTGGGGAACTCTGATGATAATTTGTCAGGATGGGAGTGACCTTGGCTTGCTCCCCTTCTTCCAGCTTCTGTTCCCCTTCCTACAACTTCCAGTTTTCAGCTACCTGACCTTGATGGTTCAAGTTTTCACTGGTATAACAGGAAATGACATGTTGGACTTAGAGGTCACATACCTTGGGACAGGAAGGACCAGCACATAGCTTGCCTATTGGAGAATACCTGAGTAAGATGCTACACCACTCTCCAAGCACCACCCTCGTCCAAACCACTATAGAAGTGCATTTAAGGGGCAGCTAGGTGGCGTAGTGGATAGAGCACTGGCTCTGGAGTCAGGAGTCCCTGAGTTCAAATCTGGCCCCACACACTTAATAATTATCTAGCTGTGTGGCCTTGGGGAAGCCACTTAACCCCATTGCCTTGCAACAAAACCTAAAAAAAAGTGCATTTAAGAGAAGCACTGCCCCTTTTTTGCTGTCTTCCTCACCCTCCCTTCACACTGCTAGGATGACTTGTTCTCTCACTTTCTTAGGCCATGTGCTCCCGCCTAGGCTTGCTGGAGAACCTGGCTCCCTATGCCACGTAGCCAGAGTAGACCAGACCTTATGGTTCTCTGTCCTTTCTCTCTCTTGATCTCTGACTCAAACCTCACCCAGCCTGTCCTCAATTAGCTTGTTGCTTCTCCAGAATGAGAAAAGGTTTTAATCTGTACACTTTGTAGGTCTGTATAATAAATCATAAGAAGTTTTAAATCCCAGAGATGTGCATGAATTCTTTTCCCATTCAAAACTCTCTATCTTAAATTTGATGACACCAAATGCATGAAACTATGTGACCCTGGCTAAATCACTTCTCCCTGATTGCCTCCAAAACTAAACAAAACAAAACAAAAGTGTAAGATAATTTATAGACTGAGAATGTAATTTTATCAAGAGTTATATTTTACTCGACAGAAATTCAGGTTGGAGACTAGCCACTGAGAAAAGAAGAGAAGTAGAAATATATAGAAGAAGATAGATCAGAGCTGGTAGAACCTAAAAGGACAGACCTGCAGTATACTAAGAACTTCATATACCAAACCTAGGAGAGTCCTGAGAAGATCAACCACATGACCTGGAAGGACCCTAGAATCATACATATCACTAATTAAAGACTGATAATCATTTATATACTTAAAATATCGGTCAGTTTGAAGAATATCAAGATTGAAGTCAATTTTAGATTTTTATTTATTTATTTTTTAAAATAAATTCATTTCTTTTTTTTATTGATATGTAAGGATAGCTTTCAACAATCATTGTTTCATTATTTAAATGTTGCACAATTTTCTACTATACTCCCTTTATTCCAAGCTTTCCTTGGCAGCAAACAGTCTGGTAAATGTTGTAGATGCATATTTTTTTGTTTTATATATTTACATGTTAGTGATTTTATAAAAGAAGAATAAGGACTAAGGGAAAAGAAATAAAATCATGAGAGAGCAAGGGAAAATATAAGAGAAGTTTTAAAACCATAAACATAACATTCATTCAGATTTTGAGGGGATTTATTTACATACTTTTCCCTATTTCTTAAAGAAAGCTACTGATATTAAGATTTATTCTATTGCATTTTGGGTCTTTTCATCAAAGGCACCCACCCAAAAGAAGTTCAGATGTAAATAGAACTGATAAGGGGTAAACTTTATGTTTCAAAAACAGGATGTTTATAATGATCCTGTACATAGTAATCATAATGATAACAACTTTTTTTAAAATTAAAAAGTAGCTTAGAAATCATTGTACAGTAAAACATTAAAACTAACTATGTCAGGACTTTGACGGTCCTTCAAATACTGACTATCTAGGGTTCCACTTATATTTCAGGGAGTTATGTTGGAGGTGAATGAAAGCTTAGATTCTAGAATTCTTTTGTCTGGAATCAGTACCTCTTTCTGGAGTTCATGATTTTGAATGGAAAGTCAAGTCCAAGGATTAGAACAAGGAAGACCCTTACAACCTAGAATATTTAGACTAACAGGAAATACTGTCCCAGAATCCTGATGGAGATGAAGTATAGGAGTCTGAAAGGCAGTTACTAGAAGAGGGAGAGAAGTTATTCTGAGGGTGATAAAGGAAATTGTCAGAAGCAGGGGGATTTGTCCCCAGAGAATAAGAGGAATTAGAAGAGTTATGGAAAAGAATAAGAGAGGTAGCAGAACATGGGGAAGGGGGTGAGTAGTAAAGACAGACGTAATCTCTTACAAGAACAAATGTCAGAACTTGAAGTGTTCTGGAAACTATTGTATGGGATATTGGGGATGACTCCAAGAAGATTAGTTATCTTCTCAAAATGGTCCTGGAAGAGTAAAATCTCAACCATGCCAAGGACAGATTTTCATCTTTAATCTTAAAATCATTTAATAGCAAGAAAATCAAGTTGCTGAATACTGATAGAAAAGAATTCATGCTATTAACTGGAACGTCAATATTGAAAGTACAGCTAATACTCTGAACATACAATGACAAGACAGGTTCCATTGGTAAAGAAAGACACTGTTACTGGGAAAGATTGAAGGCAAAACAAAAGGTGTTGGTAGAGAAAGAACTGGATAGATAGGGTAATGGGAACAACAGAAAGAATTTGCACAGACTTTGAGAGTTGAGAACAGAAGCGAAGACTCTAGAAGAGTCAGACAAGAAAGAATGACTGAACACCAACAAATATTCTTAGTGAGCTCAAATTTTGGTTATGTCTTCTTAATTTAAGTAATAACAAGATAATACATTTATCATGTGAGAATATTTAGTGATTCCAATTTAAATTATATTTTGATCATACATTAAGGATAGAAAGTGTAAAAAATAAATGGGAAAAGTCACATTAAAATATTTAACCACATTGAAATATATCTCTCAAAATGTGTTAGTGAGATTATAGTGTATTTTTACCTAGTGGGAGAAAAAGTAAATTCCACAAAATTGTGGACATGAGGATAATTGGAATTGTATGCACTCCATTCTGAATAGTCCTAATAAAAGTGACTCAAATATTTCATGAGAAAATGGTGTTAAACAAAGAGTACTTGTTAAGGCAATAAACATTGTCAGAAAAAAGAGGGTTCTAGCACAGAACATGATGTGACCATGGACAGGAAGAATGAACATTTTGAAGAGTTATCAGAGCAGAGAGTGACCTGAGACTTGAAAGGGCAGATCCTGTACATCCTGAAAATCAGCAATTTTGATCGAGCACATTCTCTGAAAACAGAAATGATTAGCTCTTAATGGATCTTGACTGGGAGATATCATAAAGGGTCAAGATGTGTTCTCAGATATATTTGTAGTTGGCAAAGACATGAAGCAGTTGCTGGTCAATTTAAAAAAAATACATGAGGAAGGTAGATTTTTCTTATGAGATAAAAGTTAAATTCCAATGTAATGTTTATTATTCATTGGTGGTGATAGAAAAAGAAAAAAAAATATCCTGCATCCTTAATCTCAGAGCCTTAAGAATAATGTGAAAACTCCTATCATTTAAAGTCACCCAAATGAACATCTACAATCCTCAAATATTTGTATGGTAAAAACAATACAATTCTCTGTCAGTGCTTCAGTAATAAACACGCCTCTTAATAGTAGTATTTTTTGATAAAAAATATCAATATTTGAAATCATTGAGACATGGAGTTATATATATGTATATATATATATATATATATATATATATATATATATATATATAAAGGATAAAGATTTCAGTTTACAGGTAAAACTCTAATATGTTGCTAAAATAAACATAATGACTAAAATGTAAGAAAATATACACAAACCTCTCAGATGTGCTACTCTAAATCTGAGAATCTGATATTTGTGAAGGTCCTTAGGTAAATGAATATCTGTGCTACCAGGTCTAATGAAGTAATGAAACTGATGGTGAGCAAGAACTTTGAATACAAAATTTCTCTGCATGTTCCACCTCTGAGAGGAACAATCAATAAATTATTGTGAAACCAGATTTTTTGAACAGTTCTTACTTAGAACCCAGAATAGAAAAAGTTTGATAGAATTATATAATCTTGAATAGGGCAGCTAGGTGGCATTGTGGGTATAGCACTGACCTTGAAGTCAGGAGAACAGGAGTTTGAGTCCAGCCTCAGAAATTTGACTTTTACTAGTCATGTAACCTTAGGCAAGTAACATAACCCTGATTGCTTTGCATCCAGGGCCATCTTCAATCATTCTGATTCATATCTGGCTACTGGAGGAGAAAGTGAGGCTGGTGACTTAGCACAACTCCTCCTCACTTAAATCCAGTTTGTGAGCTTGATATGGCATCAATTCCTTGATGTTGTGGTCTTCTTCAAAATGGAAGGACAGACATTCTTATTAAAATCTAGATGATGCTATAGTAACAGGAATGTCAGCTGGGGGACTGACTGGAAGAGATATACTGAAAGATGTTCAGAGGCATATCAGGATAATTGTCTAAAAAATGGAATTTTAAAACTGACAATGTCAGGTCTGACAGAAGAAGAGAAGAAGAGATTGAGGAGAACCTTTACAAGCAGGTATTCAGGAAAGAGCCCCAATGGTCATGACTAGAGTGTCCCCAAGTGTTCCATATGTCATAGCTGGGAGTCATCTAAGGACATACATCATCTGCCCAGGAGTGCACCTTCTAATGTAACATGTCGTCAATTATATTAATTTCATCAATTACAGGGATTACTATGATACTAGCTATTCTAGGGTCATAAAGAAATGAGAATTTAGAATTTCTGGATGATATCAATCATTTATTTAGATTCAGTTTATATTTCAAACTTTTTAAATCAAAAAAAGAAATTCACATCTTCCTCCACAAAGACAGATTAGTTTGAGGAAATTACTGACAATTTTTTGGTTAACTTTAAAATCTGCAGACATGGTAATAAAAAAGCCCTGGAAACAAAGGAAATTAGTTGATCATTCTTTTATAAAGAATATCTGAATATATAATATTCTTGGAAAACAACAATATAAAGACCCCTAAGTGTTAATTCTCACAGTTTTATAGCAAACATAATATATTCCGATCATGATATTTTCAAGTTATTATTTACAGAGTTAAAAAAATTCACTTAAAAATTCTATAAAATAGCTTCATAGATCAAAGCATGGTACTTCTTGAGAACCCAAAATGGTGCATCTTGGAAATGTCTTTAGCACCTGGAATGACTGGAATTTCAGTTTCCATTCAAGGACAACTGTGAGTTGGCATTACTAATTTACAAGGTAAGCCTATGTCCCAACTCTTTGGAGTGGAGTCATGAGAGCAAAGAAAAATTTTATGGTGCAAAAGGTCAGATTATTGAATGGGAGACAAACCACTTAATGTGATAGATGGAAGCCCTCAGTAAATATGAATTAGAATTTGCTCTGATAAGTGACCTTATAATGAAAAATATAACAAGTGGCAAAGATTTAATTTCATGTATGTGCTAAGTGAGTCATTATATTGTTCATTTGTAGGTAATTTCAAAAACAAAAATAATGAAGATTATGCCAAGGTATCAATATTTTTCTTCAATTTAATTAATATTTGATAGTAAAGAAGCTTTGAATAAAATTGCCTATCCACAAGTACACAACTAAAAGAATCTGGTGAAAGTCTAACTGAACAAATTTTGACAATTAAACAAATGTTATTCCCTGGAGGTCTTCTTTTGGTCAAGAATGATATTGACATTATTTTTTATAAATATTGTAATTATATTAATAAAATATTAGGGATCATTGCAAGGACTAAAAATAATAACAATGGGATCAGTCAGGTGATGCAGTGGATAGAGCACTAGCCCTGGAGTCAGGAGGACCTGAGTTCAAACCTGGCCTCAGACAATTAATACTTATTTATCAGTTTGATTTTGGAAAAGCCACTTAGCACCACTGCCTTGAAAAACCAAAAAAGAAAAAGGAAAATAGTAACAATGAAACCTCAAAGTGACACTTTTCAAAGGCCTGAGAAAATTGAAATCAAAAATATTTACTGTTGGATTTTGGAAGAATAATTATATTTTAGTGGAAGTTTATATACACAGGCTTCACTAGAATTTTAAATAACAGTATTCATTTTATGAAACTAATTTTTCCCTCTGAATTTGAAAATGCAAAATAATTTGGGGTTAAAATTTAGTTTTAAAAGTTTTTAAATAGTTTTTTCATATTTATGAGAATGAATTAAAATGAATAGGATATATGCAAAAATCTTTGGACTTAGTGTCTGAAACACTGGGGTCAAGGAACATGGAAAGAAAATGTCAGCCACACCATTTTGTGTCAAGGGTCAGTCCCTAAGAGAGATTTAAACATATCTTTGGTGACCTTTGTCACCAGAAATGTGCATGTATTCTTGTTCATTAAATGGATTTGTTGGCTCACCAGCAAACCCTGACCTAAAACATATGTGGGGCCAGAGGTGTTTGGGAAGCTTTCTGATAAGGAAGTTTACAGACTTGGAAGGATAAATATCATAAATTTAATCAGGGAAGCTATGCAGCTGGGGTTTTTTTGATTTGTCATGTCTGAGATATGTTTTATGATAGAAGTCTGAGAATTCAAGAATAAAGTGAAGGGAGATTGTTTCATGACCTTAAGTGTTGGTGTTTTCTGTTCATGAGACATTTCCTTCAACCTGGCTCTTAAGTAAATGCCAGATCCGCACCAGAGCTATCACGGGTGATAACTTTGTTGCCATTAAATTAAGTAAAATGAATGCAGAACAAGTTTCAGGAAATAAAGTGAAGGTGTAGCAGGCTAAAGACTAAGATATGTGGGTTCGTTGATGAAATTAACATATATAAAATACATCTTTACTGTAATAATTATGCAAAAAAGAGAAAGAAATATCCTAAAAGAACCCAGGAGGATAAAGCCTTCAAATGTAAAATATCAGCTCTTAGTAGTCCCTTTGAGAATTGACCTTATTTGCTTCCCACAATATTTCAATGACATATGTTGGAGGGGTCATAGAGCTGAGAATAAAGAATATACTAGCTAAAAGATAATTCCTGTGTCTAAATGTTCATATACTGACTATGTAGTTTTGAAATAATATTAGAAGAGGAATGCCTCATGGAAAATAGAATTTATGAACTCAAAGGAAATTTTAATTCAGGATCATCAGTTGGAAGAGACAGCAGAATCTGCCAGGTCGGGATGGTGAGAACCTAGAAAAAGGAGATGGGGAGATGTGTGGGATCTGGGAAGGGACATTTTCAGAAACAGCAGGATTTGAGCACACAGAATGTCAGACTTGGGATTTGTCAGGGAGATGCAAAAGATAAAATTTAAAGTGACCTTAGAAGAGATGACCTGAGAACAAAGCGAGTCCTTAGGGCAGGAAAAGGTAGGTCTTTGCAGTGTCCAGGAAAGCAGCATATGCCATAGGATGAGTGGTTCAGAGAACAGATATCATTGCTGGAGAAGTGGCCTTCCGATACAAAATGTTGTATATTTCAAGGTTTTTTTTTAAAACATATGCTTAGTAAACAAAACAATATTTTCCATTTCTAGTTATGTAAAGAAAAGAAGAGGATTTAGAATTTATGGATGAAATCCTTAATTTATTTATTTGCTTAGAATTAAAATCTTGTGCAACTTAAAAAGAGAAATCAAATACATCTTCTATTGTGCATGCAAAAGTATTTGCAAATATAATTAAATATACTTAAATGATCCTCACATAAGGTAATATGCCATCAGCCTGCAACAAATGCAATCCCATGAAGATCATTTTCTACTAAAGATGGCTTCTGATTTGATTATTATTGATAATGAGTATAGATGAATTTTGAAAAAAGCAAGAAATCTGTTAAATCTTGAAGCCTTTTGAGAGAGAAAACAACTATTTCTAGATCCTGTATCTGTCAGTTATTAGATACAGTGCAATATAAATATATTATAAGGAACTTTAAAAATCAGCATTATGGATCAGATTTTGGCATATCTTTGGAAATCAAAATGTCATGCATTTGAAGGTCCTCCCCACCCTGGATACCTAAACTTTCATTTCCCATTTAAGGGTGATTGCTGGAGGCATGTGAAAATTAGCATATTGCATTTAGAACTAAGAATTACTTCTACTTTGAGGGGGATATATGAGCAAAGCAATCTTAGAACACAAAAGATCATACTTGTGAATGTGCTACAAATCACTTTATACAATAGTTTGAAGTTCTTTGAGAATATGGATTAGAATCTGCTCTGGTAGATGTCTTGGACTGGAAACTCCATAAATATCAAAGAATCCTTTTCTTTTTATTTCTTTCTTTTTATTTTTGCAAAGCAATTGGGTTAAGTGATGCCCAAAGTCACACAGCCGGTTAATTGTTAGGTGTCTGAATCCACATTAGAACTCAAGTCCTCCTGACTCCAGGGTCAGTGCTTTATTCACTGCACCACCTAGATGACCCTGAAGATTTCTTTTCATATATTTTCAAGAAGAGCCAAAATATTGGTTTTCTAGTAACTTTCAAATTAGGGGTAAAGATTATGCCTAGGAGATCAATCCCTTATTCGATTTCCATTTCCATTTTGTCATAGGGATGCTGCTAAACAATTTTTCCTTTCAAACAAAAATGTCTTATGAAAGTACTGTAGAGCTTTGAGTAAGCCCTTAAGTCAGAAATGGACAAATTCAAAAGCCTTGGACCCCAAAGTAATTTTCTCTAGGTTCTCTGTGTTCAAAATTGCTAATTATAATACGGATAATGGGGAAGTAGGAGACACCACAATGGTGAAAAACACACAACTGATCCCAGAGGTGTAAGGACCCAGACTTTTTTCAATTCACAAGTCTGTGAAGTTCACAGATTAAACTTTTTCAGGAGTGACAGTATGTTACTTAAGGACAGGCAGAATTGCAAAAGCTTAGATGAGAATACCTGAGGGGAAAAAAGGGAAAACATTCTACCAAATAAGTAAAGCATGAAGGAGAAAGTGGGCCAAACTGTTATAGTCTTGCCTACTTCCTGTACAAGGAAGAATCAGGAAAAAAGAGAGTTTCTTTTATTATTTTACTGTACCTGCTTGGGTTTAGTTATATACTTTGGAAGACTGAGAATCAGGAAGCTGTAGGAGCAGTGGAAGAATGCTTCCAGGTTGCTCTTATCTTGGTTAATTTACATTTACTAATGGAATTGCACTGAACAATTGAAGGGGATTTACATCTGAGAGGGCCTTATGCTGAACAATTTGGTTCAGATGAAGCCCTCAGACAACATCAGAATGGCACTAATAATATTTTCTTAATATTAAAAACACTAGACAGATATTTCTCTTTCAACTTTGCTATGAAGCAGAGTAAGTACAGAGTATGCTTGAGTTACAAAAGGAAATTCTAATATACTAAGGACTTAGAAAAAAAACAGGTTAGTTTTGCATATTTTTATATAGATAAGATGTTTGTGTATTGTAATAAGTATCCAATAAAAACCAAAAGGGCCAACCCTTAAAAGCCATGGGATAGTATAACCTGGGAATCCAAATTATCTGCTCTTGGTAGCCCCTTGTCACACTGACTATTAGGGCAGTTTATGAATCCTTTCAAGACTTTATTTTGCAAAGCTTCTGCAGCTTAGATGGAATTTCCCAAATAGGTCATATTCATGTCCTATAGCTAAGGATCCAGATTAGAAGTGAATAACTGAGTACTCAAAAAAAATGGGGATGGCTTGTGGAAAATAAAATGTATGAGTATGTAGGAAATTTAGAATTCAATATAATGAGATGTATTCTGCTATAAAATCTACACAACCAGAATCTTCATGGCCATTCAGAGAGAGAGAGATATACAGGGACTAGGAATGGACATTTTCAGAAACAGGAGGATTTTCTCACATAGATCTAAGGGAGCTACCATGAAGAACAAAACAAAACAGTTAGTATTCACAGAAGATGGAACCTCAGAGAAAAGAGAGCCCTTAAGTCATAAATGGTCAGATCTTACATTATATATGAAAATGCCATATGTTATTTGTGTTGGGGTTCAGGGAACAGAAATTGTCTGCTGGAGAAGGGGTCTTTGAGCTGAAAAGCTCCTAAATATTAGATGAAGGAAATCTCTTGCAATATAGAATGTATGAACTTGAAGGAAATTTGGAATTCAGCATTATGAGCTATAAAAGTTGCAAATTTAAAATTGGAAGAAGTGGAGAAGAGACAGTGAAACTATATGCATAGTCTGGAAATGGAAATTTCATGAAACAGCAGGATTTGAGAACATGGAGTGTCAGACCTTGGTGTTGTCATGGGGATGAAACTGAGAGAACTAACAGTGTCATTAGAAAAACAACAGGGAAGAAAATGTCAGATATTGCTATGTCTTGGAGATCAGGGTATATGACAGGAGGGAAGATTCAAAATACATTATTCATCTGCTTTGGAAAGGGACTTAGCATCAAAAATGGCAAGATTTGTTTTCATATTAATTCAGTGTAGGATGAAATGGAGACTGATTTTTACTAATTTAATCAGTGATGATTCTGTAAATTCATTATTATATTTATTTTACATCAGTGATTTAAAAAAATTAAAAGAGAAATCAGAAAATCCTGAAAACCAAAACCTTTTTAATCAACCATAATTATAAAGGTTTTGATGAGACTACTGTCATTTTTTTGGTTAATTGAAATTATCCATAAACCCACTTCTTCTGTATAACTAACAAAATGTAGTTCCATGTATTTCTTTCTTAGTAAAGACTTATTTTTGTTACAATTAGTAAAAATGAAAATCAAGTGAGTTTGGACAAAAAGCAAAGATGCTCACTTTAGAGAAGTTATTAGGGAACCGACATTTTTCTCAAAATCATATTTTTAAGACTCATGTACATTTAATCATAATTAAGTGAATAAAAATAAGAAAGAATACCTTGAACTGATTTAGTATGATATGACTTTAAAACTTAAAAATATAATGTCTTGGATGGTTCCTAGAACACTCACAATTTAGATTTCTCATTTGCCTTCATGCAGCAATGTTGGAATTTGTTGAGACCATGGATACAGGGTGTCTGAGCTAAGTGTTCAGTTTTGCCTCTGAATGTATCAATAGGGATTGGAAACTGAAGCCAGATTATATGATCATGGAGCACATTTAGAACCTGTAATATGTGATACTGATGGGCATCTCTAGTCTAGAATCTGGGCTTTTTTTAGGCTACAGTCTCTGAAATTTCAGTATGGAGAGACACTAAACCAGAGAAGGAGGGATGGATAGAGTATTGGCACTAAAGTGAGGAGGAAATAGTGTTCAAATGAGGCAGTTATTCAAATGAATCCTCAGTCACTTACAACATGTGGAATCCTGGACAAGTCAAATGCAGTGTGTTTTTATCAAAAAAAGTGGCATTTTAGTCCCTAGAAGCTCAGGCCATGTTCAAGAGGAAGGAAGTAGGAGAATGTGAATGTTAATAATAATCATGTGAATTGTAATAATTATAATAATATATAAAATGTGATATTTATGATTCATTGGAGGGTGTGGCCTTAGAGACCAAATATCAGAACTTAGAAGTTCTTTGAAGGACTTCCTGTCTGAGTTTCCAGCTATATTACAAGTAGAAATGGCTGAAGTAATTGAGAAATTAGACTCTAGGATATTCAAGGTCCGGGTCAGTTCCAATTTCCAGAGGTTGTGAATTTGAATAGAATGTAAGACCAACAGATAAAACTGGTAAAGAAACAAGGAACATAGAATAACTGAGCTAGAAGGAAATGTGATCATAGAATCCTGAAGCAGGAGAAATGGAGAATTATTGGGACTTACTAGGACAGAGAAGGGATTATTCCAGGGCCAATATAAACTTTGTCAAATGCAGTGTGTTTTTACTACACAGAATAACAGGAAGTGGAGGAGTCATGAAGAAGAGAATAATTGAGGGTAGGAGAACATTGAGAAGGAGGGACATTAGAGATAGAGGAGATCTCTCAGAGCACCAAATGTCAGAACTTAGAGTGTCAAAATCATCCATTTTATATTCTATAATGTGCTTTATTTCATGTTTGGTCATAACTTCTTCCCATGTCCATAGATCTGACAGAGAATTTC
Organism: Macrotis lagotis; assembly: GCF_037893015.1. Classification (NCBI taxonomy): domain Eukaryota; kingdom Metazoa; phylum Chordata; class Mammalia; order Peramelemorphia; family Peramelidae; genus Macrotis; species Macrotis lagotis. Next base: position 86,041,467 of record NC_133666.1, read on the forward strand.
TTGATCTGTTAACTGGTCCATGGTATCAGGGTGTGAGACGTGGGGCTATGCCTAATTTTTGCCATTCTTTCTTTCATTTATCCAAACAACTTTTGTCAAATACTGAGTTCATAGTCCAGAAGCTAATGTCTTTGAGTTTATCAAACAGTATATTACTATAGTCGTTTACTATTGTTTCTATTTTTAACCTATCCTAGTCCATTGGTCCTTTATTCTACTTCTTAAGCAATACCAGAGAGTTTTGATGACTGTCGCATTATAGCATAGTTTTAGATCTAGTCGATCTAGGCCACCTTGCTTTGCACTTTTTTCCCATCACTTTCCTTGATATTCTTGGCTTTTCATTGTTCCATATGAATTTTGTTGTTATTTTTCTAGCCCCCTAAGATAGGTAGTTTGATTGGCATGGCACTAAATAAGCAATTTAATTTTGATAGAATTGTCATTTCTATTATATTATTTCAAGCCTACCATAACCCATTTACATTTTTTAATATGTTTGGATCTGACTTCATTTGTATGAAAAATGTTTTCTAATTATTTTTATACATTTTCTGGGTTTGTTTTGGAAGGTAGATTCACAAGTATTTTTAAGTTGTCTGAAGTTATTTAAATGACATTTCTCTTTCTATCTGTTGCTCTTGGACTTGGTTTCTCATAAACAGAAAAGTTGATGCTTTATGTGGGTTTATTTTATATCTTGCTACTTTGCTGAATTTGCTAATGTGATTCAAGTAGGTTTTTTTTTGGTGATTTTCTAGGGTTCTCTAAGTATACCAACATATCTTCAAAGAGTGACAATTATGCTTCCTCATTACCAATTTTAATCCCTTCAATTTCTTTTTTCTTCTCTAATTACTAAAGTTAAAATCTATAATACAATATTGAATAGTAATGGTGATAATAGTCATTCATGTTTAATCCTTCAGCTTATTGTAAATACCCCTAGATTATCCCCATAACACAAAACATTTCTGATGGTTTTAGATAGACACTACTTACTATTATAAGGAAAACTCCATTTATTACTATATTCTTTAGTATTTTTTATAGGAATGGATGTTGTATTTTGTCAGACATAATTATGTCTACCATAGGTCTATCAAATCTAAGTTTTGTTTTGTCATTTTTAGCAACCAAAATATTATTTTTTAAAATTTGAATACTTTATTTATTTGCATCTCCAAATACTTATAATAATAATTTTTAACAATCTTGTTTTGCAAGGATTTGAGTTTTTCAGTTTTTTTCTCACTTCCTTCCCTCCCCCCTCCCTTGACAGAAAGCAATCTGAGATAAACTGTATATTTATAACCACCTGAACATAGCTCAATATTGAACAGGTTGTGAGAGAGAATAAGATGAAAATGAAAGAAAGAAAAATTAGAAAGAAAAATTGGCCTAACATATAAGACAACTTTTAAAGATTGAAGATAATAATAAAGTATGAACTTCATTCAGACTTCACAGTCCCTTCACTGGATATGGATGGTAATTTCCAACACAAGTCTTATAAAATTTTCTTTGATTATTATACTGCTGAAATGAAAAAGTCCACATCATGGCTGATTATCACCCCTTGTTGTTGTTAAGGTGTATAATGTCCTTAGGGTTTTGTTTATTTCACTCAGTATCAATTCATGCAAGTCTTTTCAAACTTTTCTGAAATCCCATCTCTCATTATTTCTTCTAGAACAATAGTGTTCCAAAGCATACATATACCACAGTTTGCTTAGACATTCCCCAAATGATGGCTATCCCCTCAATTTCCAGTTTCCAATTCTTTGCCACTACAAAAAGAGTTGCCATGAATATTTTTGTTTATGTGGGACATTAACCTTTTTTCATGATCTCTTCAGACACTGTAGTGGTTTTGTTGGATCAAAAGGTTTTATTTGCCTTTTGAGCATAATTCCAAATTGCTCTCCAGAAAGTTTGGATCAATTCACAACTCCACCAAAAAGGCATTAGTAATTGATCATTATCCCTTCTGGTCAGGGTGACAATGTAAGAGGTATGAGGTGGTACCTCTGAAATATTTTAATTTGTATTTTTTAATTAATAATGATTTAGAGAAATTTCTCATATAACTATTAATAGCTTTGGTTTCTTTGCCTAAGAAGTGTCTTTCCATATCCTTTGAACATTTATCAATTGGGAAATTCATTTTTTATAAATTTTAAACAGTTCACTATACATTTCAGAAATAAGTCCTTCTTTTTTCAGAAGCACCAGTTGTAAAAATTGCTTCCCAAGTTACTACACTCCTTTTAATATTAGTTGCAGTGGTTCTATTGATGTAAAATCTTATTAATTTAATGCAATCAAAATTATCCAGTTTGTTTTGTATAATTTCTTTATTTCTTTTTTGGTCATAAGTTTTTCACCTTTCCATAAATCTGACCAATGAACTATTCCTTGTTCTCCTAATTGTTTTATAATATTATCTTTTACTTCTAAATCCTGCACTCATTTCAACCTCATCTTGCTATAGGATGTGAGATGTTGATCTATGCTTAGTTTTTCCATGTTAGTTTTTTCCAGTTTTCCCTGTAATTTTGGAAAAATAAAGAGTTCTTATGCCAGAAGGTAATCTTTGTCTTTGTCAATTATTAGATTACTATAGTCATTTACTATTGCTTCTTTTGTGTCTATCTTAATCTACTGGTTCATTACTTTATTTCTTAACCAGTCCAAGACAGTTTAACTTTTAGTTAAGTTTTAGCATAGTTTTTAGTCACTTTCTAGCATAGTTTTAGATCTGATACAACTAGACCACCTTGTATTGACCATGAATTAGGCATAAAAACCTCATAATCAAATGCAGAAAGGCAGAAGTTTTGAATGCATCCTTTTCAGATCATGATGCAATAAAAATCAAGTCTAATAAGGGATCATAAAGAAATGGACCTAAAACTAATTGGGACCTAAATAACCTAATTTTAAAGAATGAGTGGATCAAACAACAAATCATCAAAAGCATGATTTCTTCCATGAAATGGGATGATTTTCAGTGATTTTCTAGGGTTCTCTAAGTATACCAACATATCTGCAAAGAGTGAAAGTTATGCTTCCTCATTACCAATTTTACTCCCTTCAATCAAAACTTATGCTAAAGCAGCATGTCTAAATGCTTACGTGAGTAAAATAGGGAAATAGATCAATGAACTGAGCATGCAACTAAATAATTTAGGGAAGAACAAATTAAATATTCCCCAATTCAATAACACATTAGAAATTTTGAAAATTAAAAAGTGAAATTAATAAAATTGAAAGCAAGAAAACTATTGAACTAATAAATAAAATCAAGAGTTGTTTTTATGAAAAAAACAACAGAATACGTAAAACTTTGCTAAATTTTATTTAAAAAAAGAAAGAAGAAAACCAAATTACTAATATCAAAAATGAAAAAATGAATTCCTCACTATTGAGGAATTAAAGCAATAATTTGGAACTATTTTACCCATCTGTATGCCAATAAAATTGATAGTCTAAGTGAAATGGATGAATATTTACAAAATAAAATTGCCTAAGTTAAATGAAGAGGTAATTAAATACCCAAATAACCTTATCTCAGAAAAAGCAATTCAACTAGCCACCAATGAATTCCCTAAGAAAATATCTCCAGTGCCAGATGGATTCATAAATGAACTCTACTTAATATTCAAAGAACAAATGCTTCCAATTATATGTAAACTATGTGAAAAAATTGGTGGAAAAGGAGATCTACCAACTTCCTTCTGTGTCACCAATATGGTGCTGATAACTAAACCAGGAAGAGTCAAAACAGAGAAAGAAATTTATAGATCAGTTTCCCTAATAAATATGGATGCGAACATTTTAAGTAAAATATTAGTAAAGCAATTACAGCAAATTATCACCAGGACCAAACACTACGATCAAGCAGGATTTATACCAGGAAATTTACATTGGTTAAATATCAGGAATACTATCAGAATAATTGAACACATCAATAACGAACCTAATAGAAATCATATGATTATCTCAATAGATGCTGAGAAAGCTTTTTGACAAAATACAGCACCCATTCCCACTAAGAACTAGGAATAAATGGAATGTTCCTTAAAATGATAAACAGTATCTTTCTGAAATCAAGTAAATGCATCATATGTAGTGGAGATAAGCTAGAAGCATTCCCAATAAGATCAGGGGTGAAATACGGATGTCTGTTTTCACCAGTACTATTCAATATTGTATTTGAAGTGTTACCTTTAACAATAAGAGAAGGTATCAGAATCAATAATGAAGAAACAAAACTCTCACTCTTTGCAGATGATATGATGATATACCTAGAGAACCCCAGAAAATCCTCAAAAAAGCTACTGGAAACTATTAGAAACTTTAGCAAAGTAGTAGAATATAAAATAAACTTATAAATATTCAACATGTCTATATATTACTAACAAGATACAACATCAGCAAGAGATAGAAAGAGAAATTCTATTTAAAATAACTACATACCACATAAAATACTTGGGAATCTACCTTCCAAGGCGGACTCAGAAACTTTTTGAAAACAGCTATAAAAGACTTTTCACGCAAGTAAAATAATATCTAAATAACAAGACAAATGTTAATTGTTCATGGGTAGACTGAGATGATAAAATAGAAGTGACAATTCTACCTAAATTAAATTACATATTTAGTGTCATACTAATCAAACTTCCAAAAATTTACTTTCTCGAACTAGATATAATATTAACTAAATTCATATGGAAGAAAAAAGGATCAAGAATATGAAGGGAAATAATTTCAAACTTGGACAAGACACAGCAGTTCTGAAATTATATTCTAAAGTATCAGTTATAAAAACTTTTTAGTACTGGCTAATAAATAGAGTAATGCATCAGTGGAATAAATTAGGTGCAAAAGAGATAGCAGTAAATGACTATAGTATTTACTGTTTCAGAAACACAAAAATTCAAACATCTGAGATAAATATTCACTTCATGATAAAAACTGATGGGAAAACTGGAAGATTTTATGGTAGAAACTTGATATAGACTTATACCAATATAAGGTTGAAATGGGTGCAGGCTTTAGACATAAAAGGTAATATTATAAGTGAATTAGATCTATGACAAGGGGAATAAGTTTACTACCAAAGAAGATATATAGAACATAGTTAAAATCAAACCAGATAATTTTGATTACATCAAATGTAAATTTTCTAAGATGCTATATGCCTTCTTAACTTCTTGTTTATTTTATAGCTAGATTTATCTAGTTCTAATAAAGGGAGCTTGAGTTCCCTCACTCTTATAGTTTTCATATCTATATCTCCTTGTAATTCTTCCAGTTTCTCCTCTGAAATTGGATGCTATGCCACTAGGTTCATGTATATTTAATAATGATATAGTTTCATTGCCTATGGGGCCTTTTGAGAAGAACAAGTTTTTTCCTCTTATAATTTTACCTTTTTTCATTTTTCATTTATTGTTTTAATTCATATGCCATATACACATGTATATTTTTAAGTTGCAAAATTTCTTTTCACCATCCCTTCAGCAGCAAGCAATCAGGTTCCATTGTTCATACATATTTTTGATAAACATGTTTACAGATTAGTTATTTTCAGTATGAGGAATCAGCATTAGGGGAAAGAGATACATAAAAGTGTGTGTTTGTGTGTGTGTGTGTGTGTGTGTGTGTGTGTGTGTGTGTGTGCTCTGTTTTGTTTTGTTTTGTTTTATTTTTCTTCCTCTGAGGAGGATAACATTGTCCATGGCCAGTCTAATACAGTTGTCCTAGCTCTCTGAACTGCTTAGATCTATTTAATGAGATCTATTTTTGCTTTTTCTTTGTCTGAGATCAGGATCATTACCCCTAATGTTTTTCCTTCTACTGAAGCAAATTATATTTTGCTCCAAACATTTACCTTTACCACGTGTGTATCTCTCTACTTCAGATGTGTTTCTTGTAAACAACATATTGTAGGATTCTGGTTTTTAATCCAATCTGCTAAACTCTTTTGTTTTATGGGAGCATTTATCCCATTCAGATTTACAGTTTAGGTTACTATTTCTATATTTCCCTACATGCTATCTCTCCCCATTTATACTTTTCCCTTTCCTCTTATTCCTCCTCAACAATGTTTTGTTCCCTTTCCCGTTTAGATTTTCTTTTAAATTTTAACTCTAAGTTTACTCTCATTCATACTGTCACCTTCTCATTCATCAATCCTTTCTTCTCTTTTCTTTCCCTTTTCCTTCTTTCTTCCCTGTAGGGTAGGATTGATTTTTAAATCTAATTAGGAATGTAAGTTATTCACTATCTGTGCCAAATCTATTGAGTAGGATTAACTCAATGTTCACCCTCTCCCTTCATTCTCTTTACTAAAGTAGGTCTTTGTGCCTCTTCACCTATCCACCTAACCTTCTCCTTTTTTCCATTTTTATTATTTTAACCCTGTCTTGTACTTACATCCCCTTAGTCAAAATATTTTACTTTTGTTTGACTTGAGAGAAATTCTATTCTCAAAGATTGATTACTTGATTGTCCTATTAGAAATACACTTCTCAAGAGTCATAAGTCACATAAAATTATAATTGCTTATACCTACTCCCTTTCCAGTATTCTTTATGAACACACAATTCTCATGAGCCAATGCACAATGCAAAGTCAAATCACGTGAACCATTCACAACCCCCCTCCCAACTATACTACCTCCAAATGTAGCATTCTGAGCTTGAATTGGTCTAATCAGACATAGTCTGACACACTGTAAATTGTCTCAAACATATTGATGTCATTTTGGTCTTCTTCAATAGAAGGACACGAACCAACCAAACTCATATTCTCTAAGTACAGTCTCTTCAACAATGTTTAACCTGTTAACTATCCTAAGAGAAATACAATTCTCAAGAGTTTCAAGTATTATCTTCCCTTATAGGGTTTGTTCACTTTAATGTTCTTGACAAACATTTGACTTCTTTTCTTCTCTTTCTGTTTACCTTTTAATTCATCTCTTGTGTCTTGTATTTGGAGATCTAATTCTCTGTTCAGATCTGGTCTTTTTATCAGGAAATTTTGGAAGTCCTTTATTTCATTAAGCATCCATCTTTTCCCTTGACAGAATATGCTGAGTTTCGCAGGGTTGTAAGTTCTTGATTGTAATCTAAGAAAGGTAATCTAGCTTTACCAGATCTAAAACTTTGCTATAAAGCATCAGTCAACAAAACTGCCTGCTACTGGTTAATAAATAGAGTAATAGATCAGTGGATTAGCATAGGTACAAAAGGAACAGTATTAAATGACTATAGTAAAATATTATTTGACAAACCCCAAAGCATTAGCTTCTGGGATAAGAACTCACTTTTCAACAAAAACTGCTGGGAAAACTGGAAAACAGTATGGTAAAAACTAGGCATAGCCCCACATCTCACACCCTTTAACAAAATAAGTTCAAAATGGGTGCAGGATTTAACCAGAAAAGGTGAAACCCTAGACAGATTAATAGATAAAGAAATTCTGTCTGTCAGTTATATAAAAAGGGGAGAAATTTATGACCAAACATCCAGAGGAAGTAAACAAAACAAAAAGCAAACTACAGAATTTGAATGAACCCTTTCATTCAACTTTTTAAAATTTCTCTTATGTTTTTCCATCCTATTCTTTTCCTTTTATCCTAATTCCTCATATAGAAAATGTAGACATATTAAACACAAATGTACATTCACAGTATTCTCCTTTAGACTGCTTATTGCTGAGGGGAGGAGAGTGAGAAGGCTGGGTGGAAGAAAATTTTGACATAAATATCCATTCTTGAACAGGTCTTTGACTTGGAAGTTAGAATATGATTTTGTTGAAAATATGTACATTCCTGAATTGGTTGTGATTATAATCTTGAACTAGGCAATCCTTGAATCCTGAGGCAGAACAATGAAAGGGTTGATTTTTTGAATATTATTTATTCATTCCATTAAAATGCCTATTGAACTGCAGGGATAGCTGAGAAAAACAAAGAAGAAAAGTCAAGTATAAACTAGACTTGGTACTGAGAAAATGGGAGATATCTCATTTAAGAGTTACAGAGGATAATTCTTCAAAGAAATAGAGTGGACTTTGCAGTAGAGATACTTTTAGATAAGGAAGGACAGACTGAGGCAAGATTCTAGAAGGAATGCAGATGACCAAGACAAAACAACAAATATCAGGACAGAAATGTTACCCAATTTCCAGATGCTAGACTATGGTGGCTTTGAGAATTTACATGATCTCCTGGAATGGTCTATAAAAATTAAATGACCTAAAATCCATAGATTACTTAAGATATTCTGAGATGGCAATAATATTTTTCCACTTGCATTTAAATAATGCGTAGCATGCTAAGCACTTATAAGATAATTGGTTTGTTTTAAAACTTTGTTTGTAATAAGACCTTTTAATAATGACCTAATAAAACAAGTTAAAAATGTTGCTTATAGATTCTAGTGATGTTAGAAAAATACCTCCCAAGGAAAGGGGGAACTTATAGACAAGTTTCCCTTTGGGTAAAAAAAAACAAACTACCCATTCTGACTTAGATTTTATTTCACAAGTTGCATAAAGATTTACAGGTTATTACAAAGTGTACATATTTAGTTGTTAAAGTTCAAAAAGGTTGATAGCAAGACAATAGAGGATAGAATCAACCATACTATTGATGTTTGTCCTTTATTTTCTAAGAAGACCCCTGACATCAGGGAGGTGAGGCTATGACAAGTATATGAATTTGATTTGAGTGACGTGGAGCGGGTCTCAATGTCTCCCCTTGAGTCATCTAGGTCCAATGTCCAGATAAGGATCAGCACAACTGAAGATGGGCCTGCAGGAGAGGCAATTAGGGTTAAGTAACTTGCCCAAAGTCACACAGCTATTAAGTGTCCTAGGTCAGATTTGAACTCAGGTCCTTCTTTTTTATGGTTTATTTATTTTCATATCATTGCAATAATCTTGTTGTGAAAGTAAACATAAACCCCACTCCCCTAAAAATGATAGAGAAATCTAAAGAAAAATGAAGTGAGAGGAAAAAGTCTCCTTCAGTCTGTGTTCAGTTTCCATCTGCTCTTTCTCTGGGATGAGTTGCCTTCTTTATCATAAATTCATCAGAGAAGTTGCTTCAATATCTCTTCCCACAATCACTATTACTAGATGTATTTCACACCTTCCTATTCCTCCCCACTATCATTTATTCTATACTCTCTTTCCTTTCACCTTGTCCCTCCTCAGTATCTGTATCTGTATCTATCTGTATCTGTATCTGACTACCTCCTCTTACGATATTCTCTCTCTTCTATCACCTACTTTCCCCTTTCTCCCCCTTTCTCCCCCTATCCTATTCCTTTCCTCTCCTATTTTCCTCTAGGATAAGATATATATCTATACTCTATTGAGTGTGTAAGTAATTTATTTAGCTAGCCATTTCTGATGAGAATGAAAGCTCATTCTTAGCCACTCACCTTCCCCCCCTTCCACTCCATCACCAAAGCTTTTTCTAGACTGTTTTATGTGAAATGTCTTAGTCCATTCTACCTCTTTCCCTCTCTCCCTGTATTTTTCTTTATCAGCCAATGATGGTATCTTTATACTACATTATAGCATTATATTCACCTCCCTCCTATGCCTTGTCTATATATGTTCCTTCTAACAACTCTTATAAATGAGAAGGTTCAAATACTTCTCACCAAGATGGTGGAGAGAAACTAGGCATTGTTTTAAGTTCTCCATCTTTTCCCCCAAAAGAAGTTGTTCAGATTTGCTAGATAATTGATTCTTGTTTGTAAACCAAGCTCTTTTCCCTTCCAGAATATTATATTCCAAGTCTTAAGGGCTCTTCATGTAAAGGCTACTAAGTCTTGTGCTGTCCTGACTCAAGCACCACAGTAATTGAGTTGTTACTTTCTGGATGCTTGTAATATTTTCTCCTTGACTTGGGAGTTCTGGAATTTTGCTATGATATTCCTTGGAGTTTTAATTTTAGCATCTCTTTCAGAAGGTGATCAGTGGATTCTCTCAATTTCTATTTTACCCTCTGCTTCTAGAATCTCAGGGCAATTTACCTGGAGAATTTATTTTAAAATGAAGTCTGGGCTCTTTTACTGGTCATGACTTTCAGGAAGCCCAATAATTTTTAAATTGTCTCTTTTGGATCCATTTTCTAGGTCAATACTTTTCCCAATGAAGTATTTAGCATTTTCTTCTAATTTTTTGTTATTTTGGTATTGCTTTATTGTTTTTTATTTCTTGCAAAGTCATCAGCTTCATTTATCTCCATCTTGCATTTGAAGGAGTTATTTTCTTCAAAGGACTTTCTTATCTCCTTTTCCAGCTGTCTGGTTCTACCTTTTAATTAATTCTTCTGCACATTTGTATTTTGGATTGCTTTGTTCCAATTGGTTTAAACTTGTTTTTAACATGCTATTTTCTTCAATATTTTTTGTGTTTCTTTACCAAGCTGCTGACTTGATTTTATTGTTTTGTCTGCATCTCTCCCATTTTACTTCCCAATTTTTTCCTCTACCTCCTTTATTTGCTTTTCAAAGTGTTTTCTAAGCTTATTCATATCTTCAGCCCATTTCCTATTTCTTTTTGAGGCTTTGGATATAGAAACTTCAACTTTGTCAACTTCTGAGTGGATAGTTTGATCCTCCATGGGAAAAAAAGAAATTTTCTATGGTCAGGTTCTTCTTTTTCTGTTGTTTTCTTGTTTTCTCAGCCTATGACTGATTTACTGCACTTCCAAGGATTTGGGGTTTTGGGAGACACCACACAGGGCCTATAATATTTCCAAGGGCTTATGAAAGGCTCTGACTGCTCTCCTGTTCTCTGCTCTGGTCTGTGGATGACCACAATCACTCCCCTCTGTCCTGTAGCTATGAGGAGGTTTCCTGCTCCTCTATGGTAGTATGGGGACCAGACTGTGATCTGGATATGAGTGTGGGCAAAAAGTAGAGGCCTGCCCCTGGGAGAGCAGAGAGACCTCTACAGTCTCTCCCCTCTTCCCCTTACCATCTATGGATTGAGTGCCCTGGAAGTGCTGAGTGGCTCTGAAAATTCTCCCCTCAGTTCCCCACCTCAGGGCTGGTCTGAGGCCATTGCTGGCCAGGGCTCTTCTCTCACTCTGGTGCAGCAGAGTTCTCTCACCACTTCTTCAAGCTGTCCCAGGAGATCCCTGGGTCAAGAGGTCTGGAAACTGCCCCTCTGCCATGCCATGGACCCACATGCTCCCAGGGACCGAGGTGCCTTGTGGTCTGTTCCTGGGAGGGTGGAGCAGGTTTGCTTTGGCCTAACTGTACTGCAGCTCTTTCCAGCTCCCATTGGGGTGAAACAGACCTTTTCCCTTATCTTCTGAGTTGTTTTGGATGGGGTAATTATATCACTCAGTCTTTCTTTGGTTTCTTCCCCTCTACATTTTGGCTAGAATCATAATTTTATGGCTTAGGGAGTTTTGGAGGGACAAGTTTCTGGTAATTCATCCCTTCATGTTGTGATCTTGGCTCTGCCCCTTCTCAGATCTTTCTGACTCCAGAATTAGTGCTCTAATATTATAGGGAGTCTGGACCACCTCCTGTGCAGGGAAGAGTTGGGGGGAGAGAATCAAGGATTGACTCACTTGTACAGATAAGACTGAGATCCAGAATGGTGGAGGACGGAGGAAAGGAGATGGGCTGACATTGCTTTATATTATCTATTTAAAAAGGGAGTTTCATTGAACAAAGAAGAGACAGTTAGTATTTACATTTGAGAAGGGAATTACATTGAACAATGGAGCAGGAATCAAAGGCCCTTAGAAAATATCAGACAAGCATAATTGCTTAATATTAAGACTAGACAATTATTTCTCCTTTAACACTAGGAGGTCTGGCTTTAGAATCCAAAGTCTCAGCCCCTTGGGGCTTTTTTTGATTCCCAGCACTTGGCAGGTATCTATGTTATTGGATTTCTAGAACTAAAAACATTGAATTTCCTAGCTAAGGCATAAGTCCTACCTTAAAAGGCATAGGGAACCTATGATACGGCTTGTTGCCCATAGAGTATACTAGCTTGAAAAAACAATTTGGAATTAAATGTTATCACATGACTGAGAATGTCGAATCTGTCACACCTATCCTCAGGGGAGAGAAAAGAGAAGGAGAGATGGATGAGGCCTGGGAAGGAATATTTTAAGGAATTAGAGAATTTGAGTAAAGAGAGGGTCAGATATGGGAGTTGCCATGGAGATAAGAGTAAGAGAGCAGGCAGTGCCCATAGAAGAGCTCATTGCAAAGAGAGCATTTGGGGAGGAAAAAAGTCAGATTTTATTGTGTCCTAGAAAACAGGATATATTATTGTTCTAGGTTATAAATAGAATAGAATTCATATGTTTGGGACAGGACCTCCCAGAAGAAAATCTTCCTGTTGCCTGGTGCTACCAATTAAGATTTAAGGGTTCTCACAAGTGAAAAAATTAACTTATAGGCCTGGAGCTGAATGTTTAGGATTTATTACATAAGCTTGGAATGTTTACAGATTAAAACCTTTTCTTCTCCTGGAGGAACAACAGGCATCTTGAAAGCAGGATTGAATAACAAAAGGATAGGCAAAGTTTGAGAGAGAGACAGCCAGGAAAAGCTGTCTGGGGTCAAGGCTGGAGTGAGTCTATGCACCATGAGCTGATTTTAGACCACATTTTTATAGTCTTTGGGTACTGAAGAGTCTGGAGACCAAAGGTGAAGGAAAAATCCCTTCCTCTGTGACTGAAACCAGATAAAAGGTTGGAAACTGGGGAGTTGGGAATGTAGAGATGCTACAAATTTTACATTTAACAATGAATTAATAGGAATCAATTTACATCACAAGAGCAGATAACATTTTTACAAAGTTTAACAATATAAAGGATTAGAAATTCTGCTTTCAACTACAAATCTCCTATATGCATGACTTCTTGCATCAAATTTTCATATCTCCCTGCATCATATAGGCACAAATATTGGCCACATTTTACTAATTTTGAAAACAAGTTAGAATTTTTATAGATCATTCAGTTTTCAAAATAATTTTATTTGGTTTTGGTGAAGTATAAGAAAAATAGTGAAATTAAAAACAAAACAATACCAAAAAACCCTTCGATCTTCAACCAGAAGATTAACAGATTTTGGTGAAATTATTGTTAATGTTTTGAATATCCAACCTCCCACTTCCAAAATCAATAAACCCTACACAGCTAAAGAAATGCAGTTCCATATATTTCTTTCTTTCTTATTTTTAATTGCTATTTTATTTTTCCAAATAGATTTTTATAAATCTTTTTCAACATGAATCTATATGCATATATATTTTTAATTTTCATAATTTACTCCCACCCCACCTTCTTGTTCCCCTTCTTTCAACTTCCAACAGTCAGTAAGCACATGTTTACAGATAATCATTTTTGGTGTGAGGAATTAGGATTAAGGGAAGGAAGTACATAAAAGAATTTTTTTGAAAAGTGAATGAAGTGTTCATCAGACCCTGAAGGTGTTTTGTTTGTTTATTTGTTTGTTTTGTTTCCCTCTGCTTTTCTTCCTCAAGATGAGGATAGCATTGGCATTAGAATATCTAATAGCATTGTTCTAGCTCTCTGAACTTCTGAGAAGAGCTGCATCCATCAAGGTTGTTCAACTCACAATGTTGTAGAATGTTCTCTTAGTTCTACTCCTTTTGCTCAGCAACATATCCTGTAATTCATTCTGTGTTTTTCTAGAGTCCCACCATTTAAGTTTTCTTATAGAAAAATAATATTCTATAATATTCATATACCATAACTTGTTCAACCATTCCCCAATTGATGGGTATCTCATCAATTTCCAATTCTTTGTCACTACAAAAAGAGCTGCTATGAATATTTTGGAACATTTGGAATTTTCCCCATTTTTTATAATTTCTTCTGGATATAGATCTGCTTTAGAAATTGCTGGGTTAAAGGGTATGATCAGTTTTACTGTTCTTTGGGCATAGTTCCATATTGCTCTCCAGGATGGCTGGTTCAGTTCACAAAACCACAAACAATGCATTAAAGTCCCCATCCTCCCACAAACTTTCTAACATTGATCATTTTCCCTTTTTGTCATCTTAGCCAATCTGATAGGTGTGAGGTGATACCTCAGTTATTTTAATTTATATTTCTCTAATTAATAATGTTTGGCACATTTTTTCATAAGATTATATATAGCTATAATTTCTTTATTTGAACACCATCTCTTTATATCCTTTGACCACTTATCAATTGGGAAATGACTTATAACCTTATAAATTTGATGCAGCTATTTTTACATTTTAGAAATGAGACCTTTATCAGAAACCCTAGTTGTGAAGATTGTTTCCCAGTTTTCTGCTTTCTTTTTAATTTTAGCAGCATTGATTATATTAATGCAAAATCTTTTAAATTTAATATAATCAAAATCATTCATTTTGCATTTTATAACGTACTCTAATTCTTGCTTTGTCATAAATTTCTCCCCTTTCCATAGATCTGATAGAGTATTTCTTGGTCTATAAATTTATCTACAGCATTGCACTATATGTCTAAATCTTGTACTTATTTTTACCTTATATTGGTATATGGTATGAGATGTGTCTAATTTTTCCCATACTATTTTCTAGTTTTCCCAACACTTTTTGTCAAATAGTGAGGTTGATGTCTTTAGGTTTGTCAAACAGTAGATTGCTGAAGTCATTTACTATTATTTCTTTTGAACCTATCGTAATCCACTGTTGCATTACTCTATTTCTTAACTAGTACCAGGAATTTTTGATGACCTCTGCTTTATAGCATTGTTTTAGATCTGGTAGAGCTAGGTCACCTTCTTTTACATTGTTTTTCTTCAGTTCCTTTGATGTTCATGACCTTTTGTTGCTCCAGAGGAATTTTTATTATTTTTCTACCTTTGTAAAATAATTATTTGGTAGTTTGGTTGGAATGGTACTGAATTAGTAATTTAATTTGGGAAGAATTATTATATTAACTCTATCCAACCATGAACAATTGACATTTTATCGATTGTTTAGAACTCACTTTAGGTGAGAAATGCTTTGTAATTGTGCTTATACAATATCTGAGTTTGCCTTGCGAGCTAGATTCCCAAGTATTTAATGTTGTCTACAGTTACTTTAAAAGGAATTTCTCTTGCTATCTCTTGATCTTGGGTTTTGTTGGTCATCTATAGAAATGCTGTTGATTTATGTGGATTTAGTTTACATCCTACTATTTTGCTGAATTTGTTAATTGTTTCAAGTAGTTTTTAGATTATTTTCTCAGGTTCTCTAAATATACCATTATATCATCTGCAAAGCATGAAAACTTTGATTCTTTATTGCTGATTCTGATTCCTTCAATTTCTTTTTCTTCTCATTTCTAAAGCAAACTTTTTGAATACTATATTTAATAGTAATGGTAATGATTGGCATCATTGTTTCTCCCCTAATCTTACTAGAAATGCTCCTATTTTATCCCCATTACACGTAATATTTGGTGATAGTTTTAGATACTCTTTATTTTAAAGAAAACTCCATTTATTCCTATGCTTTCTGGTGTTTTTAGTAGGAATAGATGCATTTTATCAAAGATTTTTTCAGCATCTATTGAGATAATCATATGATTTCTGTTGGTTTTGCAATTTATATGTTCAATTATGTTGAATATTTTCCTAACATTGAACCAACCCTGCCTACCTGGTGTAAATACTACTTGACCATGGTATATCATCCTAGTAATAATTTACTGTAATCTTATTCCTAAAATTTTATTTAAAATTTTTGCATTAATGTTCATTAGAGAGATTGCTCTATAGTTTTCTTTGTTTTTTTTTCCTGCTTTAGATATCAGCAACATAATGGTGCCAGAAAAGGAATTTGGCAGAACTACTCTTATTTTTAATTTTTTATTTATTTTTATGAACATTTTATTTGTTTTCCAATTGTATAAAATCATAAATTACACCCATCATTTTTTTCAAGGCTCTGAATTCTACAATTCCCCCCTTCCCTCCTCCCCCACAGAAGGTTGTCTGACACTCTCTAAATTGTTTCCATGCCATACATTGACGTAAATTGAATGTTATAAGTGTAAACATAAGAATAAACATAAACCCCCTCCCCCAAGGAAGATGGAAAACCTCAAGAATAGAGAGAGAGAAAAAAAAATTGTACTTCAGTCTGTGTTCAGATTCCAATGGCTGTATCTCTGGGGTGAGTTCCTTTCTTTATCATAAATCCACCAGAGAAGTTGCTTCAATATTTTTCCCTCAGTTGCTATTACTAGCTGTACCTCCACTCTATTCCTCCCCATCTCATTTATTCTATTCTTTCTCTCCTTTCATCCAGGCCCTGTCCAAAACCATGTTGCATCTGAGTACCCTCTTCCTTGATCTTTCCTCTCTTCTGTCACCTATTTCCCCCTTCCCTCCCCCCATTTCCCCTCATCCTGTCCCTTTCCTCCAATCATTCTCCCTGGCAAGAAAGATTTCCTCATCCTATTAAGTGTGTATGCCATTTCCTCCTTGAGCCATTTCTGATGAGAATGAAGGCTCACTCATTCCCACTTGCCTCCCCCCACCACTGAAAAAGGGTTTTTTTGATGCTTATGTGAAATCTCTCAGCTTCTTCTTCATCTCCTTTTCCATCCTTCCAGTACTTTCCCCCATCACCCATTGACTCCATCCCTTTACTACATCATACCATTATATCCCACTGCTTCCTTTGTCCTGTCTATATATGCTCCTTCTAACAACTCTTATAAATGAGAAAGTTCATATGAGTTCTCATTCTCTTCATCCCATGTAGGAATACAAACAGTTCAACATCATCAAGTTCCTCATAGTTAGTCCCTCTCTTCCACTCCCTCTATGGTTCACCAGAGTCCTGTACTTGGAGATCAAACTTTCTGTTCAGCTCTGCTCATCTCATTAGGAAAGTTTGAATGTCCCCTGTTTCATTGAAGAATCTATCTTTTCCCCTGAAAGAGGATGTTCAGTTTTGCTGGGTAATTGATTCTCGGGTTGTAAACCAAGATCTTTTGCCTTCTGGAATATGATATTCTAATCCCTACGAGCCCTTAATGTAGATGCTGCCAGATCTTGTTTAATCCTGACTATGGAGCCTCAGTAGATGATTTGTCTGTTTCTGGCAGCTTTTAGAATTTTCTCTTTGATTTGGGAGTTTTGGAACTTGGCTATAATATTCCTGGAAGTTTTTCTTTTGAGATCCCTTTCAGGGGGTGACCAATGCATTCTCTCAATTTCTATTTTACCCTCAGCTTCTAGAATCTCAGGGCAATTTTGCTGTATCATTTCTTGAAAATTGAAGTTTAGGCTCTTTTCCTGGCCATGGCTACCAGATAGTCCAATAATTTTTTTTTAGGTTTTTGCAAGGCAAATGGGGTTAAGTGGCTTGCCCAAGGCCACATAGCTAGGTAATTATTAATTGTCTGAGACCAGATTTGAACCCAGGTACTCCTGACTCCAGGGCCGGTTTTTATCCACTACACCACCTAGCCGCCCCCAGTTCAATAATTTTCAAATTATTTCTTCTGGATTTATTTTCAACGTCTGTTGTTTTTCCAGTGAGATATTTCACATTTTCTTCTAATTTTTGGCTTTTTTTGGAAGAGTTTTATTTCTTCCTGATTTCTTGCAAAGTCATCAGCTTCCTTTAGTTTCATTTTGCATTTGAAAGAATTACTTTCTTCAGAAAGCATTTTTATCTCCTTTTCCAGCTGGCCAATTCTGCTTTTTAAGGCATTCTTCTCCTCATTTGCCTTTTGTTTTGCTTTTTCCATTAGGCCTAACCTGGTTTTTAACATATTATTTTCTTCAGTATTTTTTTTTTTGTATTTCTTTCACCAAGCTTTTGATTTGATTTTCATGATTCTTCTGCATTGCTCTCATTTCTCCTCCCAATTTTTCCTCCACCTCCCTGAATTGCTATTCAAAGTCTTTTTTGAGCTCATCTACAGTCTGAGCCCATTTTCTATTTCTCTTGGAGGTTTATTCCTATTTTTAAAAACAGATTATGTTGAATAGGAACTAATTTTTCCTTAAATGTTTGATAGAATAACTTGTAAATCCATCTGAATCTGGAATCTTTTTCCAAGGGCATTTATGGATGCTTTATTCAATTTCTTTTTCTAAAATGGGATTATTTAAATATTTTATTTCCTCTTCTGTTAATCTGGGCAGTTTGTATCTTTTGTAGATATGCATCTATTTCACTCAGTTTATCAAATTTATTTGCATTCAGTTTGGCAAGTAGTTCCAAATTATCTCAATTTTCTCCTTGGTGGTGGTTAGTTCACCCTTTTCATTTTTGATACCGGTAATTTGGTTATTTTCTTTCTTTTTTTTTTTAGGTTTTTGCAAGGCAAATGGGGTTAAGTGGCTTACCCAAGGCCACACAGCTAGGTAATTATTAAGTATCTGAGACCGAATTTGAACCCAGGTACTCCTGACTCTTTTCTTTCTTTTTTTAATCAGACTGACTAAAGGTTTATCTAATTTATTGGTTAAATTTTATTTATTAGCTCAATAGTTTTCATACTTTCAAATTTATTAATCTCTCGCTTGATTTTCAGAATTTGTAATTTGTTATTTAATTGGGGATCTTCAATCTATTGTTTTCTAGCTTTCTTTTAGTTGCATACTCAATTCATTGATCTCCTCTTTCCTCTATTTTATTCATATAAGCATTTAGTGATATAAAATTTTCCCTCAAAACTGCCTTCGCTGCATCCCATAAAGTTTGATAGATGTCTCATTGTTATCATTTTCTTGGATAAAGTATTCATTATTTCTACTATTTGCTATTTGATTATTTAAAATTAATTATTTAATTCCTAATTAATCTTTGATTTATCTTTCCACGACCCTTTATTACATGTGACTTTTATTGCGTCATGATCTGAAAAGTATGCATTTATTTATGTCTTTCTTCATTTGATTATGAGGTTTTCATATATTCATTTCTTTAGTATAGAATCTTGTTTTCATAAATATTAATAAAAATAAAATCTAGAATTTTTTTGACAGGAATATGTTCTAAATATAAGGAGTTTATGAGGAAGAAGACTTACATTTCAAAACCACCATATTTTTAAGTCTCATATATATTGTAATCCTAATCCAATTAAGAAAAATCAAAAATAATACATTGACCCAATTAAACATAATATCACTTTAGCAACAAGAATATCATGTCTTCAATGGTCCTAAGAACAATAACAGTTGAGGCTTCCAGGTGGCATTGGTGAATGCTCTTGATCAGCATGGTATATAATGTTTGAGCAAGAAGAGAAACCTTTCCTCTAAATGTAAAAGGAAGGAATGGAAATGTAATCCAGAATATGGAATCATGGAGACCATTTAGAACTGTATACTCAAGAATGTAGGTCCATTTTAGGCTCTTAATTTTGCAACATTCATTTTGAGAGAAATGAAAAGAGAAAATGTGATACGTGGGGCAATGAATAAAGTACTGGTCATGGATTTCAGCAGGACCTGAATTCAAATATGGTCTCAGATATTTATTAGCTGTGTGACCTTGGGCAAGTCACTTCACCCCAATTGTCTCCAAAAGAAATGAAACAAATAAAAACCTGCTAAATAATTTTTAGACTGAAAATTCAATTTATCAAAATATTGGTAAATTCCCAACAGAATGTCATGAATGACTAAAATATGTTCTTACATATATCCATAGTTGACATGTATATGGAACTGCTGTAGACAAATTAAAAAATGAGAGAAAGGTGGATTTTTTTCTTATGCAATACAGGTATAATTCAAATTTAAGGTTCAGTAATCATTGGCGGCACTAGAAAAAAATCTGACATCCTTCTTTTCAGAGGCTTAAGAATAATGACCACCCAAATTAAAACTTGCAATCCTTAAATATTTGTACAGGAAAAGAGTACAATTCTCTGCCAACATTTCATTGATTAAAAAACACTTCATGACTGTAATATTTTTGATATTGAATAATCAGCATTTCAGGTCCTTACTGCATGTAGTTATGCATAAAGGGGAAAGACTTCTGTTTGGAAAACGATAAATAGGAAAGACTCTGGTATGTTGTTTAAATAATTATTAAAAGAAATGTAAAGCAAATAAACACAAGCAGATTTCAGAAGAGAGTTTCTCCAGATATGAGAATCTGATATCTGTGCAGATCTTTAGGAGAACGAATACCTATCCTTCCAGGTTTAAGAAAAACAACCAAATTGATGGTGAGCAAGAGTACAGAATACAGAATTTCCACCTATGTCCCACTTAACTCATTGTGAAAGCAGATTTCTTGTTCTTTGACTTAGAACTTATAATATCTGTGTTTGATGGAAATGTAAAATCTAGAATCCTGAACTGGATGATACTAAAGAAATAGGATTGTCAGCTGGAGGACTGACTGGAAGGTATAGACTAGGATATATTGAGGCTGATCAAGGAAATTGAAGAAATGAAATTTTAGGGAAAAAAAAAGTCAGGTGTGGGAGGAAGCTTGGAGAAGCCAAAGAATGATTGAAGAGAGTCTTTGAAAAAGAGACTCAAGCATGAACTCCAAAGGAAAGAACTAATGTGACCTCCAATATTCCATAAAACATAGCTGTGAAATATCTGAGGACATATATTATCTTCCCCGAATTGGATCTTCAAATGCAAAATGCCATCAATTATCATGATTACAATAATATCATATATTTCATGCTAAAATAATATATACATAAAATATATTTTATGGTATATAATACATTTTATACCATAGTATTAAATATTTTAATGAGATATTATTATATCATGCATGTCAAAAATATTTTCCAATTCTACAGACATAAAGAAGCAAGGAGAACTTGGAATTTTTGAATGAGATCAATAATTTAGATCAATTTACTTTGTATTCCATGCTTGTTAAAGTAAAACAAAAATTCATATCTTCCACCAAAAAGACAAAATTTTTGAGGAAATGACTGAGAATTTTTTTGCTAGTTAAAAAATCTTTAGACATGGTCATAGAAAAGGCAAGGTAAATGCAATTTGGTGAAGATTTTTCATTTATAATGAATGCCACTTATGTGAATACTTTACATAATGAATATAGAATATTTTTGAACAACAAAAACACTTGATGTTAATTCTCAGCATCTCACAATAAACAATACTAATAAATCCAGATAATGATATTTATAAGTTGTTATGTATAATATAATATAAATTCATTAAAAAACTATAAAATAACTTTATAGACCAAAGTATGGTGTTTCATTGTAACCCAAAATGTTGCATTTTGAAATGTCTTTAGCACCTTGAGTGAATGGGCTTTCAGTTACCATTCAAGTACACTTGAGTGTTGGCATAACTAGTTTCCAAGCTGGGCCTGTGTCTTCTCTCTGAATGTCCCTATTTTGAGTGGAGACATGAGAGCAAACAAAATTTTATGATGCAAAATGTAAGACCTTTGAATGGAAGAAAAACCTCTCTTTATTATAACTGGAAGTCCTCTGGGAACATGAATTATAAGTTGCTCTAGAAGGATGCTGATAATGGAAATTATCATAAATGACAAAGATTTATTTTCATATATATTTAAGTGAACAACCATATGGTCCAGTGGTAGGTAATTTCAATAATGAAAAGGACAGAGATTTTGAAAAGATTATCAATCCTTTCCTGCAATTTCATTAATATTCTGTAGAAGAAATACTTAGAAACAAATCAGCCATTGAAAATGACTCATCTAAAAAACTGAGGTCAAAATATTATTTTTTGGCAAACCAAATAACACTCCTGACTTAAAGCATTTAGACACCAAAATAAATGTGATTCCCTGGACGTCTTCTTTTGGCCGAGAATGCTTTTGATATTACTTTCCCCCCATATCATATTGTTATGTTGTTAACAATTCATTTATTTCACTTGGAAAAAAATTGAACATAACAGTGAAACAACAAAGTGACATACTCCAAAGACCTGAGAAAAGTGTAAACAAGTAATTATCTGTTTGATTTTTGAATAAAAAGTATATTCAATTGGAACTTTATATATACAAGTTTCATTAGGAATATTACATAATGATCTTCCTTCTCTGAATCAATTTTTCCTTCTGAAATAGAAAATGAAAAACATTTTGAGGCTATAAATGAGTTTTTAAAAGTTATAAATATGGATAATTTAGCAATTTAGAACAAAAGAGAATAAATTAAAATGAATAGTAGACATGCTCTTGGTCTTTATCTAGAAAACACTGTGTATTGGAATATATTATATTGGAAGAAATAGTACAGACATTCACATTGCTTTTTTTTGATACTGCTATTAAGGAAAATGAAAGCAGAACAAATATAGGCAATAGATGAAGGTTTAGCATGCTAAGATCTAAAAAAATTTTGTAAATTCACATTATAAAATACTTGTTTACCATAATAATTATGAAATAAATAAGAAAAGGAATAATCTTGAAAGACCCCAGGAGTATATAAGCTTGAAATGTAAAATATCAATTTCTAGTAGGCCCTAGGAGAACTGAACATCCTTTTTTCCCAGGACCTTTCAATGATCTATGTTGGAGGGGTCCTAGAGCTGAGAAAAGAGAATGTCCTACCTAAGGGATAAGTCTTGTGACTAACTGTTCTGATACTGAGTTTATACTTTTGACAGAATGTTAGAAGAGAAATGGTTCAAGGAATATAGAATATATGAGTATAAAAGAAAGTTTAAATTTAGTATTATCAGCTAGATTAGACAACAGAATCTTCCAGGCCAAAATTGGGAGGACCTATAGTGGGGGGGGGGAATGTATGGGATTTGAAAATAGGCATTTTCAGAAACAGAAAGATTTGAGCACAGAGAGGGTCAGAACTGTGAATTACCCTGGAGAAAAAAAAAAAAAAACTTAAGGTGGGGAGTGTTTGCAAAAGAGAGAAGCTCAGAGAAAAGACAGCCCTTAGGCCAGAGAACATCATTATCTTCCAGTGTCTAGGGGAAACACTATGGGTTAAAGGTTCAGGGAACAGTAATCACTTGTGGAGGAAGGGTCTTTGAACACAAAACCTCAGAAATATTAGATGAGGCATGACTCATGTAATATAGAATGTATGAGCTTGAAGGAAATTTGGTATTCAACATCAGGTATAGAAGTGGCAAGTTAAAAGTTGGGAAGACTACAGAAGAGAAAGAGGGACCATTTACTTGTTCTGGAAATGGAAATTTTGAAAGAAAGCAGGTTTTAAAAACTGGGAATGTCAGATCTGAGAGTTGTCATGGAGACAAAAGTGAGGAAACTAATCATGTCATTAGAAAAACAACAAGGGAGAAAATGTCAGATCTTGGACTTTCTTGGAAAACAGGATATGCAGCATGTATGGGGATTCAAAATACTTTGATTATCTGTTGAAGAAAATACCTTTGAGTGGAAAACATCCAAAATGGCAAGGATTAATTTACATATATATATATATATATATATATATATATATGTATGTATATATAGTAGGCCCAAAGTGGTGCCAGTTTTAACTGATTTTTTAAAAAAGAAAAACATCAATTTATCTAAGGAGATCATTCAGTAATTCCGATATAGTTTTTATTTTGTATCAGTGATTTATTAAAAAAAACCTCAAGTCAAGTACCTATTCTAAAAAACTATATTTCCAGAAGAATTTGCTGAGATAAATTTCATTTTTTTTGGTTACAAAAACCTCAGAAACCCAAGAACCCTGCATACTTAAACAAAAGCAGTTTCATGTATTTCTTTCTTTAGGAAAGGCCTCATGTTGTTGTTATTATTAATAAAAACAAATATCATGTAATTTTGGACAAAACCAACATGGCTCAATATAGAGAAGCTATTAGGGAAATAAATTTCATTTCAATATCAGATTGTTAAGACCAATATATATTTTGGTCATAATCAAGTTAATTTAAAAAAAGCATGCCTTGACCTATTTTAGTATGACATGACTTTTAAAATAAAACATGTCATGTTTTGGATGGTCCTTAGAACATTCAGAGGTAATCTTTCAATTTACTCTTCATGAGGGAGTATTGGACATTGCTGATAACATGTATTCAGAATGTCTGAATTACAATCTCAACACTGCCTCTGAATGTACCAATAAGAGAGAGGTAGTAGCATTTGGATGAATCTATATCAAAGTGAAGAGAACTCTTAGAATATAAAGTTCTGTCTAGGAATGTCTTAAAGATTTCCCTGTGTCAAATATGGGAGGGCCCATTAATTCTGTAGTCTGGAAGGGGTCTCACAATGGAAATTATCATTAATTCAAGGATTTGTGTTCACATATATTGTTGGCTAAATCATTGGTCAGCTTTGAAGGAAAAGAAGAAACAAGAAATGTTTGATTTTTCATAAAAGATCAGTCTTTTATTCAGTTTTAATGAATATTATTTATAAAAACTCACATATTTAAACAAAAAAGAATATGATTAAAGTGCTATGCATTTTTTCATAACCATACATTGGCTTCTTACTTATACCATGTATATGCATTCAATCTTTTGTAATCAGAGGTGAGGCTCAGCTCAGTCTCACTTGTCACTCCTTCACCACTTCTTCCTTTAACTGTACATTATGATCAGGGAGAGCAATTGCTTGAGGTTTTGAGGGAAACTTGTTTTTCATGATATTTTATTTTATATTTCCAATTATATGCAAAGATAGCTTTCAATTTTCATTCTTTTGTAAGCTTTTGAGTTTCACAAAGAAGTATTTTTCTACCATACTTCTTTTCAATCCTCTTTTCATGGAAGCGAATAAACCAACATAGGTTGTCCATGTACAATAGTGTTTAACACATTTTGATATTTTTCATGTTGTGAAAAAATAATCAAAACTAAAGGGGAAAACATGAAAAAGGGAGAAGAAGAAGATTTAAATTGAGTATATAGTTCGCTTTTTTCTGCATACAGAGTCCACCATTTTTTTCAACATTCATCCATTTTCAGGTTCAGGACTTCCATATTTTTCTACTACTTTCCCTTCCTTGCCCCCTCTCCGTGGCAAAGAAGAATCTGATCTATATTGTACATGTATAGTCATGTTTAATATATTTCCATATTAGTCAGGTTGTAAAAGAGGAATTAGAACTAAGGGGGAAAACATGAGAACGAAAGAAAAAACTAAAAGAAGCTTTGAAAAGGGAATAACATATGCATTGATCTGAACTCAGAGTCCATAGATTTTCCTCTGGGTGTGAATGGCATTTTCATGACATGTCCTTAAGTATTTTCCTTGATCATTAAAGAAATGAGAAGAGCTGAGTCTATCACATAGTTGATCATGTCACAGTGTTGCTCTCAATGTGTGCAATGTTCCCCTGGGTCTGCACAAATCGCTCAGTATCAATTCATGCAAATATATGCTAGAATGAACAGCAATGTTCTGACATTCATATTTCATAATTTTTTTTCACCATTCTCCAGTTGATGAGCTTCCAATGAGGAAACCTTTGAATCCAGAAATTTAAGCTTGTTTCGATTGTGAGATCTCTAATGTCATTTTTCAGAGACTAGAAGTAGAAGGGTGGGAGTTGTTCAGGAGTTGAGCATGTACATAATCAGAACTGTGCTGTTCAAATGAACTCATAAGAGAAACTTAACCCACCACCAACAATAAAGGAACAAATATAAGTAGACTGTTAATTTATATATGAGAATTTCATCTCTATGAAGGTCCTTAGAAAACTGAATGTGTAGGTTTCTAATTATCCTGAAAGTAGACAAGTTGGTGGTAGTCTAAGTTAAGAACACAATTTTTCCCAGTATGTAAGTAATTCCTACATTTGAATAGAACACCTCAGAATGGGTTGTGAAACCAGAATACTTAAACAGGTCTTTGACTTGGAACATAAAATATCTGAGCTTCATGGAAATACACAATCCTGAACAAATCATGACTGTCATGCTGAAACAGTTAATCATGGAATCCTGAGATGAATGAGCCAAAAGATGAATGAACATCATTTCTTGATTCCAATAAAATACTTATTGGGCATTAGGTATATCTAAGTAAAACAGATTTCTTTCTTTCAGGAGGAGGGGGAGGGCAGGGAGGGATGGAGAAAAATGTAAAACTCAAAACCTTGCAAGAAAAATGATTGGGAAAAATTATCATCGTGTGTATAAAAACTATATATACAAATATAAAAATAAAAGAAATTTATCTTACCTGGTAGGAAGGTAGGAGAAGAAAGGGATGGGAGAAAGGGGGTAGAGTATAATTGATAGTAGGAAGGGAAAATTGTGGGAGGAGGTAGTGAGATGAAAAACACTTTTGAGGAGGGAAAGTGTGAAAGGAAAGAAACAATGGAATAATTGAGTATGGGGGAATAGGATGGAGGAAAATACAGTTAGCAATACTAAATATGGGAAAAACATATTAGAGACAAGTTTATCTGATAAAGAACCCATTTCTCAAACACAGAACGGAGTCAGATTTATAAAAAAAATAAGAGTCATTCCACAACTGATAATTGGTAAAAAGATATGAACAGTTTTCTGAAGAGATTATCAATGCTATCTATTTAAATCATTTTTCAAATGTCCTGAATCACTGTTGACAGGAGAAATGCAAAGGGGGACAATTTTGAAGTACTACCTTATACCTACTGGACTGATTAATAGGACAGAAAAATAAAATGACAAATATTGGTTAGGAGATAGGAGAAATGAGACATTAAGACATTGTTAGAGGAATTGTGAAAAGAATTAAAAAATTCTGTAGAACATTTTGGAACTATGCCAAAAGTGTTATACAACAAGGTCTGTCCTTTGACTTTACAATGTCACTACCAGGCCTATATTTCAGAAAAGAAGAAAAAGAAGAAGAAAAAAGACCTATATGCATAAAGATATTTATAACAGCTCTTTTTTTTTCTGGTAACAAAGAACTGGTCATTTGAGGGGATGCCCATGAATTGGGAAATGGCTGAACAAATTGTTTTATGTGATTAAGATGAAATTCTATTTGGTAAGAAGTGATGAACAGATGCTCTCAGTAAAAGAAAAAAACTTCCATGAGGAGATGCAATGGGGAATGTACTATATACAAAGTAACAGCAATTTGGACTTGCTCTGAATAGTCTTGGGCTCCTTCATTGCTTTCTCCCACTCTTTCCCTTTGAACTCTTCGATGACGATGCTTTGCACACTGCCTTCATCCAGGCAATAGGGAGCGATTCCATAACCATCAGGGCTGGACAAGTGTATAGAAACTCTGCACCCCACAGCTCTTGCAGAATATGTGCTGGGCCTTGTGAGTGTTGAAGGTGTACGTGGTGATGTTCTCAGCACCCTTCAGAAACTTGAATAGAAAAGCTGGAATGATGAAGTGTCGGTTCTGTTTCTTTTTTGCAGATGCTACAGTTGCAGTCAAAAACAGGCTGATCAGCCAAAGCACAGATTTCAAAACGAATCACACCACAATGGCAGCCTCCAGTTCGTTTCACCAGTCCTTGGTATTCTAAGATGTCCAGGAGGAGTTTGGCCACCCCCTCGCAAGTCAGGCTCTGGTGCTTTTTACCCAGCGTTCCCGCTTTGCCCCGAGCTCCAGGGGGAAGCTCCCCAGGGGGGAACGACACCTTGGCAGCCTTGGCAGGGCCGGAGCCCCTGCCCCCCCCACCCCCGCTCTCTGAGCTCAGCCTCTCCCAGGCTCCCGCTGGAAAAGATTTTTCAAAACCAAAGAAGAGAGTAAGAAGAAAAATGGGAAAAATGAGAATCATTCAGGAGAATTATGAAAAAAACTGAATGAAGAAAATATCTTTAAAAGTAAAAATGGTCAATTGGCAAGGGACACAACACATCAAAAAGAAAAATTAACCAATTGGAAAAGGAATGAACTCATCAAAAAGTAAAATTAATGAATTAGAAAAGGACACACAAAAAGGGAATGAAGAAAATAAATCCCCCAAAATAGAATTGGACAAGTGAAAAATAAAAACTCTATGGGAAAAGATATTCAGGAAGAGATGATTTATGCATTGTGGTCTGCCTGAACATCACAATCAGAAAAAGAACCTTGACAATAACTTGCAGGAAAGAGACCCCCTAATAAAAACTCCAAGGAATATTATAGCAAAATTTCAGAATTCGCACCTCAAAGAGAAGATACTGTAAACAGTGAAAAAGAAGCAATTTAATTTCCAAGGAGTCATAGTCAGGATCACACAGGATTTATTAACATTAAAAGATCAGAAGGTCTGGAATATGATATTCTAGAGGCTAAAGAAGTTTGAATTACAACCAAGAATCCACCGATATGCAATATTCTGCATATTCTCTCAGGGAAAGAGATGGATTTTAAAGGAAATAGAATTTTCCAACTTACATGATAAAAACAACAGAACTGAACAGAAAATTTGATCTTCAAATATAAGACTCAACAGATGTGTAAAAATTTCTATAGAAAGGGGAAAAATGTTGGTTAATAAGACTAAATTATCTTATATCCCTACATGGGTAGAGAATACCAATAACTTTTAAAAATCACATTTCTCTTAGCAGAGTTAAAAGGAACATAATTAGAGGGTATGGAAAAGTTAAAGGGAGGATAAAAGGAAATTAGGTGTTGGTATATATTGATGATAATTTGATGATGCTTATGGGTCTTGTGAATGGTATTTCTCATGGGATAGTAGAGGGGAGAATACTTAGACAGAGGGTGTCACGGATTATGAAGTGACAAAGCTTATAAATCAATCAATCACTTAATCCTTGATAATTGTACTTCTATCAGGAAAGATAAAAGAAGTATGCTTTGACAGAGAGTGTGGGTACAAGACAGATATCAAACAATTAAGACATGGAAAAGAGGATTGTACCAGGAGAAGAAGTCATTAGAGGATAAAGAACAACACATGATGAGGCACAAAGGACTTATAGGGACAGAAGAATAACATTCCTTTCTAATTGGGTTCAAAGATTGGCAGGAATGATCTAGTACATTATGATTAGTAAGGACCAGCAGTGCTGTCCAGGGTACACCAAAGCAAATGAGCCCCTACAATCCAGGTGAAGGAAGCAAGATGACTGGGTCATTGGTAGCCATGGTGTTTGCCAGACCTCTCAGTCCATAAAATATCAAGGACAACTTGAAAGGTCAGCAGGAAAAATCTGTCAGATCAGAGTGAGAGTAGAGCACAGTTCAGCACAGGCTTCAGCAGTGTAGACCCAACCCTAGTTGACCAGGAGCAGACCTCAGGAGTCACTTCTGGTGCTCTCAATTGATGAAAGGTACAGAGGTTGCAGGAGATTGTAGAGCTCTCTTTGCTATTACTGAAGCAGAACTCTGCTGCTTTGCCCATACTCAGATCAGGGTCAAAGTTTGGGGCCCCAGTCTTAGGAAAAGGTTTGGAAGAACAAAGGATCTTAAAGCCTTGGTAGAGTAGCCTCCTTCTCAAAGTTCCATGGAAGAGAGGAGTTCTTATGGTCACCATAAGATCTTGGAGGAAGATCATGGACTTGAGGTCCATAGAGGTACCTCTGAAAATAGCTACAAAAACCCTCAAAAGCTTGGAATAGTGTATAGAGAGCTAGCTTCACAGAGTTAAAATCAGTTCATGAACTGGGGAAAAGGGCAAGCCAAAGAAGAAAAAAAAATCTGATCACAGACTATTACTTTGACCATATGGAAGATCAAAATGCACACTAAGAACATAACAAAGTAATAGCTTGGGTCAGCCCCAGTAGAGCAGGAGCAGACTTCAAGACAACTAAGTCAGCAGAGGTAGCTGATTTAAATGCTCTCAGCCCACCAATAGTAAGGGAATCAGAAGGAGATTATAGGGATCACTTTGCTATCACTGAGGTAGGACACTTTTGCTTTGTGCACATTCAGATCTGGGTCACAGTCTGAGACCTCAGTTCCAGAAAGAGGAGAAGAAGCATAACAGAGATTACTGCAGTAGCAGAGCAGGGGGCCTCCTCACAGTTCTGGAGCAGAAAGGAGTATTTATGGTCACTCACAGACCACAGCACAGGCCAGGAGAGTGGTATAAACCTCTTCTTAGGTCATAAGACTTTGGAAGTCTGAAACCTTGAAAGTCCATCCAAGTACTTCTGAAAACAATTGCAAAACCCTCAAAACTTGGGATTGTGCATTATCCAACCTGGAAGCAGAGTGTCACGATAACAAAGATTTAAAATCAGTTCATAGACAGTGGAAATGAGCAAACAAAAGAATTAAAATCTGACTATAGACCCTTACTATGATCATATGGATGATCAAAATACACACTTAGATGAAGAAAACAAAGCCTAAGTTTTTACAACCCAAGAATCAAATAAAAATTTGAATTGGGATTACACTATAGAAAAGCTCAAAAAAGGATTTTGAAATTCAAATAATGGAGACAGAGAAAAAAATTTGGAAAAGAAATGAGAGCAAAGCTGGATAATCATGAAATTGGAGTTAGCAGGAGATATAAAAAATTACTGGAGAAAATAACTTCTTAAAAATGATACTGGGTTAAATTGTAAAAAATGTTTAAAAAGCCAATGATTATAATTGCTAAAAAAAACCAGAATTGGCCAAATGGAAAAAAGATGCAAAAGCTTACTTTAATGAGGTTTTGAGGGAAACTTGTTTAAGAAAATAATTTCTTAAATAGAAGAATGGAGAAGAGGAAAGCTGATGATTGTGAGAAATTAAGAAATAATAAAATGAAACCATAAAAATGATGAATTTGAAATAAATGTGAAATATCTCTTTGCAAATACAACTGATTTGGAAAACAGATCCAGAAGAGCTAATTTTACAATAATTTGACTAACCTAAAGCCATGACAAAAAAGAGCTTAGATGTCATTTTTCAAGGAATTATTAAGGATAACTTTCCTGGTATTCTAGAAGCATATGTTAAAATAGAAAAACGAAAGAATCCACCAATTACCTCCTACAAAGATCCCCAAATGAAAATTGTCAATAATATTATGGCCAAATTTCAGAACTCTCAATCCAGGAAAAAATATTGCAAGCAGCCATAAAGAAACAATTCAAATATTGTAGAGGTACAATCAGGATGTCACAAAATTTAGCAATTTCTACATTAAGGCATTGTGGAACTTGGAATAGGATATTCTGGAAGGCAAAAGAGGTTGAATTACAAGCAAGAATCAAACTATCCAACAAAACTGAACATGCTCTTTCAAGGGAAAAGATGGACATTCAATGAAATAGGAGACCTTTCAAAATGACCAGGGCTCAACAGAAAATTTGGTATTCAAATACAAGACTCAAACGGAGCAGATATGTATTCTGAACTGCTTTTATTCCTGCAAGAGAAGATGACACTGAAAACTCATAAGATTCTCTCATTTATTAGGGCAGTTAGTTGAATTTGAAAAGGAAATATATTAAAATGATTGAGTTAATTTATGGGATAAGAATGTCCTAGGAGCTAAATGGAAAGAGGGAGGTATAATGGGTAAGTTATTTCACATAAAAGAGTCAAGAAAGAGTTTTTTATGCAGTAGGGTGGAAGTGGGGGGGTAAGCTGAAGGGGAATGAGTGAACATTATTCTCACTGGAATTAGTTCATAGAGGGAAGAACATTTGTACTCAATGGTGTATAGATAGCTAATTCTAGAGAGAAGTAGCAGAGGAAAGGGTTAGGATGAAGGGGGTGAGGGAAGAGGGGAAATTGATAGAAAGGAGGGAAAAGTTGGGGAGGGAGTAGTGAGATGCAAAATACTTTTGAGGAATAGAGAGAGAGAATGCAATAAATGGGGGTTGGGGAATATGGTGGAGGGAAAGAAAGTTAACAATAGCAAATTTGGGAAGAAATATTGAAACGAATTTCACTGATAAAAAATCATTTCTCATATATGACAAGCTAAGTCAAATTTATGAAAAGTAAGAGTTATTTCCCCAATTGATACGTGAACAAAAGATGTGAACAGTTTTCAATTGAGGTTATCAAGATAAGGAAGATGAGGAACAGTGGATAAAGTACTAGCCCTGGGGTCCAGCAGCACTTGAGTTCAAATGTGGCATCAGACAATTATTAGCTGTGATACTCTAGCTAAGTCACTTCACCCTGATTACCTTCAAAACAAAGCAAAACAAACAAAACTGCAAGATTATTTACAAGCTGAGAATATGATTTATCAAGAGTCATATTTTACTCAACAGAATTTCAATCCTGAGAGTAGTCATGGAGAAAAGATGGAGAAAAGTAGGAGTACTTATAAGGAGCTAGATAAGAGTTGGGAAAACATAAAAGGGCAGACCTACAGAATTCTAAAAAATTTCATATCTCAAACATGAGAGGGCCCTGAGAATATCAATCATGTGACCTGGAAGGGTCTTTGGGATGGAACATATCTTAATTAAAGATCTGGTGATCATTTATAATCTTACCTAAAATTTGTCAGTTTGAAATATATGAAGAATAAAATCAATTTTAGATTTTTACATATTTATTTATTTTAAAAAAATTCATTCTTTATTTTTTTCAACTACATGTAAGGTAAATGTTCAACAATCATTTTTTATATTATATATTTTTCAACCACTCTTCCTTCCTTCCCCGCCTCCCTTTGATGGCAAATACTGGGGTAAAAATTTTAGATGCATATTTCTGTTTAATATATTTACATATCAGTCATTTTGAGTAACAGGTACTAGAACTAATAAAATAGAAAGAAAACCATGAGTTAGGAAGGAAAACCATAGGAGAATTTTTTTTAAACAGTGAACATTGTATACATTCAGATTCTGTGGGGTTATTCCCTATGCCTTTTGATATTTGCTAAAGAAAGCTACTGATACTAGGATTTATTATTTTGAATGTGGTCTTTCCCCCATAGCCCCCCCCCCATAAAGATGTGATATAATGAGCATTGATGAGGGATAAACTCAATGTTTAAAAATAAGGACATCTGTAATGCTCCTGTGCTTTGCAATAATAATAACATTTTTTTAAAAAAATTAAAACTTACCTTATAGCATCAGAGCAGATAATGTCAGGACTTGAAAGGTCCTTTGAACAACTAATATTTAGGCTTCCAATTAAATTTCAGGGTGCTATGCTGGAGTGGCCAAGAGCTTAGATTCTAGAATTCTCTTGTTCTGGACTTCATGATTTTCAATGGAAAGTGAAGTCCAAGGATTAGATCAAGGAAGACCATTAGAACCTAGAATATCTAAGCTAGAAAGAAATTCTGACCCAGAATCCTGAAGGAGATGAAGTTTAGAAGTCAGAAAGGCAGTTGCTAGGAGAGAGAGAAGTTGTTCTGATGGTGATAAAGGAAATAGTCAGAAGCCAGGGGATTTGACCACAGAGAATAAGAAAACTTAGAGGAGTCATGGGAAGAGAATTAGAGAAGTAGGAGAACATGGGGAAAGGGATATTAGAGATTGATGTAATCTCTTAGAAAAAAACTTGAATTATTCTGGAAACCATTGTATGGGATACTGGGGATGGCCCCAAAAAGATCAGTCATCTCCTCTAAATAGTCCTGAGAGTAGAAAATTCTTAATCATGTCAAGGATAGATTTTTATCTCTAGTCTTAATTCATTAGGAAGCAAGAAGATCAAATCAGTGAAACTGGAAAGTAACTGGCAAGTCAAAAACTGAAAGTAAAGCTTAAATACTTTGGCCACAGATCGAGAAGATGGTACTCATTGTAAAAGACATTGTTACTGGGAAAGATTGAAAGCAAAGCAAAAACAGATGGCAGAGGAAAAGATGAATAGATAGGATAAAGAAAGCTATGAAAAGAACTTGAATACACTATGACAATGTTAAGGAAGGCACTGGAATTTCTATGTCCTTCCTGTCCAGAAGAGTCAGATTAGAATGAATGACTGAACAATTGCATATATTGTTAGTGGGCTCAAATATTAGATATCTCTGCTTAATTTATACAACAACAAGATGATACTTTTATCATCTGAGATCATTCAATGATTCTGGTCTAAATACTATATTGATCATGCATTAAGGATGAAAAAAGCAAAAAATTTCGAAAAAACCCACATTTAAAAACATTTAACCATATTGAAAATATCTTCCAAAACGTTTTGGTGAGAATATTGTGTATTTTTTGTCTAGTGGAAAAAACAAAACAAAAACAACAAGCAAATTCCACAAATGGGGACATGAGAACCAGCGCAATTGCATGAATTCCTTTTTGAACAGTCACAATAAAAGTGACTCAAGAAAATTTTTCATAAGAAAAATGGTGTTAATTGTAATGAAATTGTTAAAAAAATGTTTATTTTGAAAACATCATCACATTGGTATGACCAAAATACATTGTGAAAATCAGCTATACAAAATTAAAATAATACTTAGACCCAATAAGAATGAGATGGTTAAAACTAAAAACACAATATCTTAGATGGTCTCTAGAGCCCAAATGACTGATGCTTCCAGGTACCTTTAATGTGAGAATATGGTGAACATTAGAAAGCAGAGGTAAAGGAGACCTGAGCTGGCAGTCAAATCATCCATCAAATATACCAACAGGAAGTGGAAAGTAAAGTCAGAATATGTGCACATTGAGGTCACCTGGAACCTAGTCTTTATGTACTTGATCAAAACTTTGGATCAAGAATCCTGAAAGTGATTTACTATGTTTCACAGTTAAGATGAACCCGAAGTGTTTTATTGGTTTAGAAAAGACATTGTCAAAAACCAGAAGGGTTTTAGTCCAGAGCATCATGTGACCATGGTCAAGAGAATGAAAGAGGGAAAAGAGCATTTTGAAGAGATATCAGAGCAGAGAGTGTCCTGAGACTTGGAAGGGCAGATCCTGTACATTCTTAAAAGCACCAGCTGTGATTGTGTTCTTTCCCTGAGAACAGAAATGATTAGCTCTTAATGGACCTTGGAATGAGAAATGTCATAAAAGGTCAAGATGTGTTCTCAGATATATTTTTAGTTGCCACAGATATGAAGCTATTGTAAGTCAATTCCAAACATGAGATAAAATCGAAATTCCAGTGTAAAGGTTGATATTCATTGTTCTTAATGGAAAAAGAAAATCTCTGACATCCTTACCCTCAGATTCTTAAGAGCAATATGAAAATCATATCAATTCTATCCACCCAAATTAATAGCTATTCTCAAATATTTGTACAGGAAAAAAAAACATTGCAATTCTCTGCCAGGGCTCCATTTATATCTGAAGGCAGTAATTTTGATAATAAATATCTAAGGTCATTACAACATGGAGTTATATATAAGGAAAAGGCTTCTGTTTGAAACCAGTATATAGGTAAAATTCTAGTATGTCAAAATAAAAATATTAACTGAAATATAAGCAAATAAATACAAAAAGAAATCATAGAGATGTTCCTCTAGATTTGAGAATCTGATATATGTATAGTTCCTTAGAAAAATGAATATCTGCTCTTCAAAGTCTAATGAAAGTCACCAAATTGATGGTGGGCATGATCTCAGAATGCAGAATTTCCCTGCATGCCCTACCTCTGAGCGTAACAATCAGTAACTCATTGTGAAACTGGATTTCTTGAACAGTTCTTCTTACTTAGAACCTCAAGTAGATGAGTTTGATAGAAATATGCAATCTAGAATCCTGATCTAGATGATGTGGTAGAAACAGCAATGTCAATTGGTCGCTGACTGGAAGAGACCAATTGGGAGATATTAAGAGACTGATAAGGAAAACTGTGCAAAAAATGGAACTTTAGAAATCAGATCTGGGAGGAGAAGAGGATAGATTGAAGAGAACATTTAGAAACAGGGATTCTGGAGAGAACTCCAAAGGTCAGGACTAGAGTGAGCCACCAATGTTCCACATGTCATAGCTGTGAGAGATCTGAGGAAATAGATCATCTGACCTGGAATGGAACTTCTAATGCAAAATGTCATCAATTATAATGATTCTCATAATGCAATTTATTAGAAATTGATGTTTTATAAATATATGTGTATATATGTATGTATATATATTAATATAGTAAGGTATTAGTTATGTATTACTATATCTTTTTTTTTACGTTTTTGCTAGGCAATGGGGTTAAGCAGCTTGCCCAAGGCCACACAGCTAGGCAATTATTAAGTGTCTGAGACTGGATTTGAACCAAGGTACTCCTGACTCCAGGGCCGGCACTTTATCCACTGCACCACCTAGCTGCCCATTAATATATCTTCTTGAGCAAAATTATTTTGCAATTCTAGGGTCATAAAGAAATGAGAATTTAGACTTTGTGGATGAGATCAATCATTTATTTCAACTCACTTTATATTTCTTCCTCATTAAAGTAAAAAAAAAAAAGAAATTCATATCTTCAACCACAAAGACAAAGGTTTGTGGAAACTACTGATAAGTTTTTGGCTGGCTAAAAAATAATCAGAAATGGTAATACAAAAACCCTAGAAGTAAATTTAATTTGATGAAGATTTTTACTTTATATTGAATATAATTTTGTGATTACTCTGGGTAATAAATGCAGAACATTTTTGAATAGCAACACAAAATAACCAACAAAACCCTTGGTGTTAATTTGCAAACCCTCATCATAAACAATACTAATATATCCTGATAATATGTATGTATGTACAGGGTAATAAAAACCCATTTAAAAAACTTTTTAAAATTAACTTTATAGATCAAAGCATGGTGTTTCTTTGGAATTCAAAATGTTCCATCTTGGAATGTATTTAATACCTTGTAGGGCTGGACTTTCAGTTCCCATTAAAGGACACTTGAGTGATGACATATCTAATTTCCAAGTTGAGTCTATGTCCCAACTCTGAATATACTTCTTTGGAGTGGACACATGAGAGCAAAGAAAAACTTTATGATGCAGAAGTTCAAACCTTTGAATGGAGGACAAATCAGTCAATGTGATAGCTATAAACACTCAGGAAACATGAATTAGAATTTGCTGTGGTAAGGGCCTTTTAATGAAAAATATCATAAGCAACAAAGATTCAGTTTCACATATGTTCTATGTTAGCTACCATATTGTCCAGTTGTACACAATTCCAAAAACTGAAAGGATGGAGATTTTGCTGAGGATATCAGTCTTTTTCCCACAATTTAAATAATATTACATTGCAGAGGTGCTTTGAAACAAATCATCTTTTCACAACAAACCAACTAAAAGCATGAGGTGAAAACATTATTTTTGGCAAACAATAAAACAGAAACACTCCTGACTGAAATCTCTTTGACATCTAAAGAAATGTTATTACTTGAAGTCCTTCTTTTGGTCAAGAATGCTTTTGATATTATTTTTAAAAACTATTAGTTATATTGATAACAGAAATTAGGTACAATTGCAAGAAATTAAAATTAACACTGAAGTCTCAAAACTGTACTCTCCAAAGCCCTGAGAAAATTACAAGTAAAAATAGTAGCTATTGGATTTTGAAAGAAAAAGCACATTAAATTTGATCTTTATACAAGTTTCATTAAGAATTTTATATAACAATATTATTTCTATGAAAGTAATTTTTCTCTCAGAAAATGTAAAATAGTTTATGGCTATATTTGAGTTTTAGAAGTTTATAAATGTGCAGAATTTTTAAAAATCTTGAAAAAAATGAGGATAGATTAAAAAGAATAGTATATATTCACAGATCTTTGGACTTTTTTGGTCTGGGAATGGACATTTTCAGAACCAGGAGGATTTAAGGACACAGAGGTTCAGGCCTGTGAGTTGCCATGGAGACAAAATGAGAGAAATTGAAGTGACCATAGAAAAGAGGACCTCAGAGCAAAGAGAGCCTCTAGAACAAAAAAAAGGTCAGATTTTGCAATGTCCAGGAAAGCACTATATGCTATAGGATGAGTCGTTCAAAGAAGAGAAATCATTGCTGGAGAAGTGACCTTCTAATACAGTTATATATGTCAAGGATTTCTTTAAATATATACTTACTAAGCAAAGTAATATTTTCAATTTCTATGTAAGAAAAGAAAAGAAGCAGATTTAGAACTTATGGATGAAATTCATCATTTATTACAACGACTTAGAATTAAATCCTAAGGGGGAAAAACACATCTACCATGCATGAATATCATGCATGAATATCTAGTAAGTTTGGACAAAAAAGCAAAAATGCTTAGTATGGAGAAGTTATTTGGAAAATGACATTTATTTCAAAATCATCATATTTTAAGACCCATGTACATTTTAGTCATAATAAAGTAAATTCCAAATCAAAAGAATACCTTGACCTAATTTAGTAAAATATGACTTTAAAAATTAAAAGAAAAATTATGTCTTGGTTAGGGAAATGTTGGAAGTTGTTTATATCATTGATACAGGGTGTTTGAGTTACATATCCAGTCCTGCCTTTGACTGTACCAATAGGGAATGAAGCCAGGTGAAGCCACATTATATTTTCATGGAGGGCAATTAGAATCTAAAACAATTGATATTGATGGATATCTGTATATTGAAATCTGGGCCATTTTTTTTAGGTTGAAACCTGGGCTGTTTTTTCAGGTTGAAACATCTAGAATGTTAGCATAGAAAGACACTTAACCAGAAAAGGAAGGAGTTGTGAGGCACAAAAGTAAGGAGGATATAGTGTTCAAATGAGGACAGTTGCTCAAATAAGACCTCAGACACTTACAAGTTGTGGTACTCTGAGCAAGTCCTATCACACTGATATCTCTGATAAAATGAAAATATTCAGAGATGGAGAATGCAATTTATCCAAGCAATTGGATTTTTTGTCCACAGAAATTTATACCTAAGATTAGGCATAGAGAAGGGAGAACAGTAGCTTCATTTGGATGGAGCTACAGCAGAGCAAAGAGAATTCTTAAAACAACATGGTTCAGTCCTGGAGTATCTTGAAAAATTAACTGTATCGAATATGGAAGGGTCTTGAGATCATTAATTCTGTGGTCTAGAAGGGGTCTCATAATGGAAAATATCATTAATTCAAGGATTTATATTCACATATAATTTTAACTAAAATATAGGCCAGTTTTGAAGGAAATGAACAAGGCAATTTTAGACTTTTCACAGCAGATCAGACTTTTATTCAGTTATGATTTATAATATCTTAAAAAAACATTCATATTTAGACACAATGCAAAAAGATGTACAAGGAACTCTAAATTTTTGACTATCCCCCAGAATCCACTGACTATTATAATCTGTACATCAAAGCAAATACAATACCATGCTCTTTTTTATTTGGGAAAAATTGATATTTATATAAGATTTTCCCCCCACAACAATCATGTAAAAACACTAGGACTAGGTAGCTAGGTGATGCAGTGCATAGTGCACTGGCCTGGAGTTAGGAGGACCTGAGTTCAAATATGACCTCAGATACTTAATAATTACCTAGTTGTGTGACTTTGGGCAAGTCACTTAACTCCTTTGCCTACAAAAAACAAAAAAAAAACACTAGGAATGATAAGGGACAAGACTTTTGATTCAAAATCAGGATATTAATAATGATCCTGTGAATTGAAGTAATCATGATATAACATATAAAAATGTTTTATTTTATATATATATATATATATGAATGAAACCTTACCTAGCTATATGACCTTAGGCAAGTTACTTAACTGCATTGTCTTGGAAAAAATGTAAAAACCATAGGGATCATGGGAAGTTGTGGCCTTAGAAACAAATGTCAGAACTTGAAAGGTCTTAAAAGGACTTCCTATCTGGGTTTCCACTTATATTTCATGTAGTAGGTGTGAAGTAACTGAGAACTTAGAAACTAAGATATTCAAGGTCAGGATCAGTTTCTCTTTCTGGCAGTTGTGATTTTGAATGGAGAATTAGACCAATGGATTCAACTAAGAAAGACAAATGGAAATATCTGAGCTAGAAGGAAAGATTGACTGCAGATTCCTGAAGCAGAAGAGGTGTAGACTTACCAAACTTATTTGGACTTCCCAGAAAAGAAAGAAAAGGATTGTTTTGGGCCTAATAAAGAAACAGTCAGAAGCAGTGCATTTAATCACACAGAATGAAAGGAGGGAGAGGAGCCATGTAGAAGAGAATGATTGACAGTCGGAGAACATTGAAGAAGAGGAATATAAGAGAAAAAGAATACCTCTTAGAGTAGCAATGTCAGAACTTAGAGTGTCCTAAAAACTATTAATCATTTGCTCTGGTATGGGCCTGAGAGTGGAAAGTCTCACTCATGCAAAGAATTGATATTTATCTCTAATTTTAGTTCATTGGATGAGTAGATCAAACCAGTCAGTACTCAAAGAAGTTAATTATGGATATATACTGGAAGATCAAATATTCAAGTAAAAGCTTCAAAACTTTGGTCACTTACTGAGAACATGGGACTCATCAGTAAAGATCCAGATATTGCAAAAGATTGAAGACAAAAGCAAAAGCAGATAGCGAAAGAAGTGGTGGATTGAAAGTATCATGGGACCAGCAAACATAACTCTGACAGACTCTGAGTGAATGAAAAGGCTAACAAGGAATGTCCTGGCATGCTTGGGTCATGGAGTTACAACAAATTAAATAGGACAAGACAATTGAACGACAACAAGTATTTTCAGTAGGCTTTAGTTTTTGGGACATCTAATTTAAAAAATAAGAAGGTAGATATTTCAGTTGATGTGATTCAATTATACCAATATTAAATATATTTTTTCATAGGTGATGCATATTAGAAACAAAATACAAAGAGTGAAAGCAGGAAAACACCACAGATAGATATATAGAAATCAGATGCTAAGAAATTTAGATGTGATTACTGTGCATATTTTGCACAGTCAAAAATAAAAATAACAAATAAACCAAATCCCGCAAAGCTTCAGCACCACAAAAGAAGCAACTGTATTTCTACCTTACTTTAGTAAAAACCTTTGTTTCCATAACTATTAAAAGTTTATCTTCAGCAATCTTTGATACAAAAGTAGATAATCAGTATGGTGAGCTTTATTGAAAAACTCTTCCATTTGGATTTCATCATATTGTCAAATCAAAGTACACTATAATAATGATCCAATTAATAATATAAAATTTTGAATTGTCCAGGTACCTTTCATGTAGGAGTTTGGGAAGCAGTGGAAATTAGTAATTGAGAAGATTTTAACTTAGAATTAAGTTCTGCTTCTAAATGTCCCAATGGGAACTTGAAGGAGAAACCAGAATAGTGGATCAAGGAGAGTACTGGAACCAAGATAATCTGGGCTTGATGGAAACTTTTAATCCTGAATACTAAGCTTCATTGATCTGTGGAATCTATAATGACATGGTTCAGGACCAAAAGTGGGAGAGTGAGAGATGTTCAGGAATTGAGAAGGGAAATTGCAAGCAATAGATGGGTTTTATCTCACTGCATTGTATAGTCA
Source organism: Macrotis lagotis (assembly GCF_037893015.1). Classification (NCBI taxonomy): domain Eukaryota; kingdom Metazoa; phylum Chordata; class Mammalia; order Peramelemorphia; family Peramelidae; genus Macrotis; species Macrotis lagotis. Next base: position 86,082,755 of record NC_133666.1, read on the forward strand.
CAGTGAAGAGATGGAAGTAGATAAATTAAGTCTAAGAAAGGAGTCGATAAATTTTAAAACTTTATGTTAACATTCATGTGCATTGTAATGCTTATCCAATATTAAAGTAAAAAAAGTTGATATGGATGACAGATGGGTCATAAAAATTTAAAATATTAACCTTTTGAATATTGACTCTCTCTGGGATTCTTGGTAACTTTCAAAAACCTATGTCATAGGGGTCCTGGTACTGAGAATACAGAATGTTCTAGCTAGAGGATAAGTCCCACTTCAGATGATCCAGATTTCCAACAAATGCATTAGAGAATCTATGGGATGTTCAATGACTTATGGCAAAGCAGAAGTACAAGCTTGATGGATATTTGGAATCATCAGCTGGATGAGATTATAGAATCTGCAAGGCCAAAATTGTGAGAAACTAAAGAAGAGATTTGGGGAGATAGAGGGTCTTGGAGGGACATTTTCAGAAACTGAAGGGCTTGAGCACAGAATGCCAGGTCTGGGAAATTCCATACAAATGAAAATAAATAAACATTATGAAAACCCTTTTTTTCTTTAACCTCATTTTTCAGAGTTTAATAATATTACTGTCAATTATTGGCTACACACCTACACAAATACAATTCCATGTATTTCTTGTTTAATAAATACTGCAGTTTCTATTACTATTAATTTAAATGAATATCATATTTTTTAATAGAATCCAAGATGTGAATTAAGGAGAAGACATTATAGGGAGCATTTCTATTTTAAAATAATCACATCGATAAGCCATATCTACTTTATAATATTAATTAAATTAATAAATGTAAATAAAATAATCTGACCCAATAAAAAGTGATGTGGAATTTTTAAAAAAAGATCCTATTTTGGATGGTCCATAGATCAAAAAATGTTAAGGGTACTAAGCATTTTTCGTGTTGGAATGCTGGAAATAGCTTATAGCAGAGACAGAGAATGTCTGAGCTAAAAGTTATAACCTGTCTATGACTGTACCATTGTAAAAAGGAACAAGAAGCTAAGGGTATGAGATCTTAGAGGGCACCTTGAAGCAAGACTATATGACTTGATGGAAGCTTTGACTCCAGAATACTGAGCTTGATTCTCCTATGAATTTTTGTGATAGTAAAATAAAAATAGATGTTGCTTTCTTTATGAAATGAAATACATGATTAGCTTTGATATCTACATAAGATATGAAAAACTGAGGTCTATATCTTATAGAGAAACAACTGGGGAGGATGAAGAAAAAAATTACAAAGTGAATTGATGTATAATCAGAAGCATGAAGTGAGGAATGTAGGTTTACAGGATGTATAACAAGTTAATTTATGTCTGACTGAATAAAAGGAATCCTCTATAAGCAAGTAGATAAACTTGCAACAGAAAAGCAAAAGATCATAGAATTGGCATACTGGGTGAATTAGTGAATAAACTGTCACTAATCCAAGTGTCAGATTCATATCTCTATGTTATATTTCAAGGACCTTGTTATCAATTGTGAGGAAGGAGGGGTTTGACAAGGAATTGGGACCCACATGGGGAGAAAATTGGATTCTTCAGATAGGTCTTTGTCCTCTGCAATACCTAGCCAATTGGAGAGATGGAAGGGACTTGTGTCTCTAGAAAGGAGATGAAAGGTTATGATTTTGTGACTCAACTGAGTCCATTTCTTTTTGGGGGGATACCCATTCTTAAGAGTATTTCAATAAAGGATACTCTTTGCTTCACAAATGATTGTTCTGAGTTCTTTGTAAGGAGCTTATTTCCTACAAATGGGGGGCTCTCTGGATCCAGACATCTTGAGTAAGGGGATCATCACCAAAGAAAGGAAGTCACAACCCACTGCTTTCAATGGTTCTGTGTATTGCCAGTGGGTGTCCCTGCTTCAAGAGTGTTAAAGTCTACTAGGACCACATTAAATAATCCAGCTGTAAATGAACACATAACTAAGGGAAGAAAAAAAGGAAGTAATAATATTTGTGCACAAAATCAAAGATAAGACCAGAGAACTAACGAGTATTATTTGGATGGTTAACAACAAGATAGGAAAGGTGGACGAACAAGCATTATCTGGCTGGTTAAGAATCTTGCAGGGATTTGGGACTGGGCGTTTGTGTCTGAGGACAAGACCATGAGGAGTCTTTTACCAAAAAAAAAAAAAAAAGCAGGATGGGGATGAAGAATTCAGAGCTGGGGAATTTGGGGATAGTGCCAGCTGAACTAGGAAAAAGAAGAAAGAGAAAATTCATAAGATAGGAGGATGAAGTGAAGAATCATTGAAGGGATGACTGAGCTGGGTTTGACTGGTGTGTTTCAGGTAAAATCTAAGTTGCTACTCTCCACCAATTTTAGCTTCCTAGTTTTCCAGGTTCCTGAGACTGGAGAATTTTCTGTCCCCCTTGTCTTTCTCTTCTTTTCCTAAGGTAAAATTAGATTAAACCTTAAACTTTGTGAACATGGGCAGAGAAGAGAGAGAATCCACCCATTCCACGGGAAGGGAAGAAAAGTAAGCTTTTTTTTTTCTTCCTTTCAGATCTGTAGCTCTGAGCTTTGCTGGGTTTGGGTGTGTAGGGAAGACTTTTCCCTTCCACCTGTCTCTGTGTCTCCCTTCCTACCTCAGATTTGGGAGTGGGTTGCAGGAGCTCAATTTAGTCTTCCCACTCTGGGGAAGTCTATTACATTTCAGCCTGGACAGCTATTCCTCCTTATTCTTCTGTGCTAGAAGCTAGGGTTTTATGAGTTGCCGTTTCGCAAAGTTAAAATGCTTTTTAACTGAAAAAAATGGGCAGTGAAGTGTAAAATTCTTGAAAGTATTTGGAAATGTTTGGTTCCTGGGTTGTGAGTAGTTTAAGGGGTTAAATATATATTTATTGGTTGATGATTTTATCTTATCTTTTAAAGGGAATATTTTAATTGTGGCAAATTAAGAGAAAGATGTGGGTGCTATGAGAAGTAAATACACACATTGGTAGTATGGTTTATAAAGCTGTACAAGCAAAGTTTCAATAAATCATTGGATCTGATTGAAGAATAATATGTACTAAAGTTTTCTCTGAACTATAAGAAAGGCATATGTGGGAAAAAAAGAGGAGATGGTTTTTGGGTATGTGAAAAAGCTATGAGGAAGTGAAAAATTATGAGAGAAAAAGTTATGTAATCTTTCTAGGATCATGGAATTCAGAATTGAACTGAATTAAATTGGGCTTAGTTGTGATCATTGTGGTAAAATTAAATCTCTAGTACTGAATTATCTGGGAAATAATGAATCCCAGAAATACTGGAAGCTTGAAAGAAGTTAAGTTCAATTTTGAAACTAACGCTCTGTGTTTGAATTTAGGTGTGATTTTGACTTGTCCTGGTTTCTATCCTTTTATTCTTGTAGACTTTTAAGAGACTGATGTGAAATTGATAATGAGGTGTATATTATCATCTCATCTTAAGATTTTAGGGTCTAGATCATGCTAGACTATTGATTCTCAGCAAGATATAGTCGAAAGAAGGTTTATGTAGTCAGTCTGTTAGTCTGTAAGTCTGTAGTCAGATCGTTTAAGAAAAATAATGCTAGTAAAGGTTTGCAAATAGTTGGGTAACAAGGTGCGATTTTTTTAAACTGTTCTTGTGAAGAAGAGAGGAATATTATTTATCAGGAGTTAAGGATAGTATTTAGATCAGGAATAATGTGAAACAGCAGAAATTCATTTGAAGATCTCTTAAGGAGAATAGGATGAATTGAAAACAAAGACGAGAATCTAATTCTCATTTATGGACTAGTCTGTGGATGTGGCAGGAACTTAGATAAGGAAGGGCATCTACAACTGTGCAGGGGCAAGTAGGAATTTTCTCAGGATTGTGTCTTAGAAATTCTTTACTCTTGTATCCTCTCTCAGGATTAAGCTCTAACACCAAATTATAGTTATCCCTATCAGAGCTATCTAGAATGTGAGACTTGGCATTAGGGAAATTTACATACCAAACAAAGAAAGGACATTTAGCTTATTATTCTGGATGGAGAAAACAAAGACTCATATTTTTAAGTCATATGACTATGAGATGATGGCATGAAAGCAACTGAACATTTTATTATCTCTTCAATTGAATGACTCCATATGAGCTGATCCTCTGTGTAACTGGAAAAACCTTAAGTTGAGGAGGTATTCAAGTTCATATAATGAATATTTTTGATTATGATATAAAATTAAATATTGGTAAGTATAACAGCAAGAATTAGTAATAGAAAATCTCAAATAAACTAAACATTTGTGGATTTAAAATTGTGGTGTTGATCACAAAAATCTGTATCTGGCCCTAAAGTTATGACCCCTTATTGGTTTTTGGCAGATCAAACTTAAATGACTTAATTTCAAAGAAATTAAAACAGTCTAGTTTTCTCAGGATATCCAGGGTGGTGTACCAATTTGTGTATTTCTATAGAAGCAAAGGCTGCTGCATATATCTTAGAAGCTCCGTAGTGAAATTAGGGGGATAAGAGACTTGAAACTCTATGAAATGAAAAATCCTTCTCCCTGCCAGTTTAAAAAGAATAAAATGCTAAATTGAAATTTAGTAACATTTATGCTATCTTTCTATTATTCTTTTAATTAAATTGAGACCATATCTATAAGTTTAGATGAACATTTAATTAAATTTATGCTTACTAATTTTGGTAATCTTAATTAACTTAATTGCTAATGAATGGGTTAATCATGTGATGTCACTTTTAAAGTCAGTACTTGAAAAAAATTTAATCTAAAGTTATGGGTTTATATGAAAAAAATGTAAATTTGTTAACATACGTTAATTGGGAGTAGAATGGAAAATCTAACAGTGTTTCAATAGTATCCATTTTGTCAGATTCTGGCAAAATCCTTGCACAGAATGGGCAGTAATTATGCATTTTAAATTGTCAAACTTATTTCATCTGACAATATACTTATATAAGTAGAGGTGCAAATATGGAATTATTTTTAGTGCCAAAGAAAAACTGTATTTGAATAAATGTTAAGGTCTTGGGAAACTTGGTCATTTGTAATAAGAGAAACTTAGTTATGGAAAAAAACAACAATAACTAATAGATTTTATTGACTGAAACAGATAGGTTTCCTGTCTTAAACCAACAGACCCTTCTTTTTTTAAGCACCCTTGAGTTCAAGGAAAGTAGTACTTAGATGTTGTTTGGTCATTGGAATTTATAGCATGTCAAGAAATTCAGGAAATGTATGTAAAATACTTAAAATAATTTTATACTTACTTAAGGTTGATTGATTCCAGTTTTAAAGACTTATTTTTCCTTTAAGTTTAAAAAATAAGATGTATTATTTTACAAATTCCTAATCAATGGATTGTTCAAGGTTTTGGGATTGTCCTTTTAACAGAAGGAGCATTTGTTGTTGTTTTAAAGATTTTATTTATTTTCAGTTTTATAATTGTTCCCTTAATCATACTTCCTACCCCTCCACTCTCCCACAGACAACAATTTGCCAGTCTTTACATTGCTTCCATGGTATACAGTTATCCAAATTGAATGTGATGAAAGAGAGAACATTTCCTTAAGGAAGAAACATAAAGTTTGAGAGATAGCAAGATCAGACAATAAGCTATCAGGTTTTTTTTTTTCTAAATTGAAGGTAATAGTCCTTGGCCTTTGTTCAAACTCCACAGTTCTTTCTCTGGAAACAGATGGTGTTCTCCATTGCAGACAGCCCCACATTGTCCCTGATTGTTGCACTGATAGAATGGGCAAGTCCATCAAGATTGATCATAACCCCAATGTTGCTGTTAGGATGTACAATGTTACTCTGGTTCTGCTCATCTCACTCAGCATCAGTTCATGAAAATCCTTCCAGCCTTCCCTGAATTCCAAACCCTCCTGGTTTCTAATAGAACAATAGTGTTCCATGACATACATATACCACAGTTTGCTATGCCATTCCCCCATAGAAGGACATTTACTTAATTTCCAACTCTTTACCACCACAAACAGGACTGTTAAGGATATTTTTGTGCAAATGATATTTTTACTTTTTTTCATCATTTCTACAGGGTATAAACACAGTAGTGGTATTACAAGACCAAAGGGTATGCACATTTTTGTTGCCCTTTGGGCATAGTTCCAGACTGCTCTCCAGAAAGTTTGGATGAGTTCACAGCTCCATCAACAATGTATTAATGTCCCAGATTTCCCACAACCATTCCAACAATGATCATTGTCCTTTCTGGTCATATTGGCAATTGCGAGAGGTGTAAGGTAGTACCTCAGATATGCTTTAATTTGCATTTCTGTAATAAGTAATGATTTAGAATGATTTTTCCTATGATTACAGATTGCTATGATCTCCACACCATTAAATTGCCTTTGCATAACCTTTGACCATTTTGGGAACTGTCAATTGAGGAATGGCTTCTTTTATTTAATTTGAGTCAGTTATCTGTGTATTTTAGAAATGAGTCCTTTGTCAGAAATAAAAGTTGCAAAGATTGTTTTCCATTTCACTACATTTCTTTTGATCTTGGTAACAGTGGTTGTCTGTGAAAAAGCTTTTTAATTTAATGTAATCAAAATCATTTAGTTTGCTTTTAGTGATGTTCTCCATCTCTTCCTTAGTCATAAACTGCTTCCCTTTCTATAGATCTGACAAGTCAACCAATCCTTGATCTTAAAGTTTGCTTATAATATTGTTTGTTATGTCTAAATCACGTATCCATTTAAATCTTATCTTGGCATAGGTTGTGAGGTGTTAATCTAATCTAAGTTTCTTCCATGCTAAACTTCCAATTTTCCCAGAAATTTTTACCAAAGAGAGAATTTTTATCCCAATAGCTGGACTCTTTGCGTTTATCAAACAGCAGATTACTATAATTTTTACCTGCTATTACACCTAGTCTATTCCACTGGTCCACCACTCTATTTCTTAGTCAATACCAGACAGTTTTTATGACTAATACTTTATAATATAATTTTAGATAAGATAGGGCTAAGCCCCCTTCTTTTGCACTTCTTTTCATTAAATCCCTAGAAATTCATGAATTTTATTTATCCATATGAATTTACTTATCATTTATTCTAACTCACTAAAGGATTTTTTTGGAATTTTGATTGGTAGGACACCAAAGAGGTAGTTTAGTTTTGGTAGAAGTGTCATTTTTATTATATTAGCTCGGCCTGTCCATGAGCAATTGATGTTTGTCCAGTTATTGAAAACTGATTTAATTTGTGTGAGAAGTGTTTTATAATTGTTTTCAAATAGTTTCTGAGTCTATCTTGGCAAATATACTCCCAGGTATTTTAAATTGTCTGAGGTTACTTTGAATGGGATTTCTCTTTCTAGCTCTTCCTGCTGTATCTTGCTAGTCATATAATGAAAAGCTGAGGATTTATGAGGGTTTATTTTACAACCTGCAACTTTGTTAAAATTGCTAATTGTTTCCAGTACTTTTTTGGTTGTTTTCTTGGGATTCTCTAGGTATACCATCATGTCATCTGCAAAGAATGAGAGTTTTTTCTCTTCCTTCCCAATTCTAATTCCTTCAATTTATTTTTCTTCTCTTATTGCTGAAGCTAATATTTCTAATACAATGTTGAATAGTATTAGTGAAAGTGGGTATCCTTGTTTCACCCATGATCTTACTGGGAATGCCTCTAGCCACTCTCTATTGAATATAATGCTTGTTGATGGTTTAAGATAGATACTGCTAATTATTTTAAGGAACAGTTCATTTATTCCTACACTCTCTAGTGTTTTTAATAGGAATGGGTGCTGTACTTTGTCAAAAGCTTTTTAAGCATGTATTGATAAGATCATATAATTTCTGCTAGGTTTGTTGTTGATATAATTGATGATACTAACAGTTTTCCTAATACTGAACCAACCCTACATTCCTGGGAAAAATCCTACTTGATCATAATGTATTATCCCAGTGATAACATGTTGTAATCATTTTGCTAAGATTTTATTTAAATTTTTGCATCTATATTCATCAGGGAGATACATCTATAATTTTCTTTTTCTGTTTTAACTCTTCCTGGGTTAGGTATCAGCACCATATTGGTGTTATAGAAAGGGTTAGGCAGAGTTCTGTCTTTCCCTACTTGTTCAAAGAATTAATATAGAATTGGAACCAATTGGTCCTTAAATGTTTGGTAGAATTCACTTGTGAAACCATCAGGCCCTGGAGGTTTTTTATAAGGGAGTTCAATAATGGCTTGTTGAATAGCTTTTTCTGAGATAGGGTTGTTTAGGTATTTAAACTCCTCTTCATTTAACCTGAGTAACTTATATTTTTGTAAATATTTGTCCATTTCACATGGATTGTCAAATTTATAGGCATAGAGTTGGTCAAAATAATTCTGAATTATTACTTTAATTTCCTCCTCATTGGTGGTGAGTTCACCTTTTTCATTTCTGATCCTAGCAATTTGGTTTTCTTTCTGTTTTTCAATCAAATTGACTGGAGGTTTATCAATTTTATTGTTTTTTCCATAACACCAACTCTTGGATTTATTTATTAATTCAATTTTTTTTTGCTTTTGATTTCATACATTTCTCCTTTAATTTTTAGAATTTCTAATTTGGTATTTAACAGGGGGGTTTTACTTTGTTCTTTCTCGACTTTTTTTAGTTGCATATTTAGTTCATTGAATTCCTCTTTCTCTAATTTATTCATATAAGCATTTAAAGATAGAATGTAGCCCCTGACAGCTTCTTTGAGTGAGTCCCATAGGTTTTAGTATGTTGTTTCATTATTGTCATTATCTAGGATAAAATATTTAATTCTTTCTATAATTTTTTTGTTTGATCCACCCATTCTTTAAAATGAGCTTATTCAGTTTCCAATTAGTTCTGGCTCTATATCTCCCTGACCCAATATAGCATATGGTTTTTATTGCATTACAATCTGAGAAAGATGTATTCACTACTTTTGCCTTTATGTAAATGATTATTAGGTTTTCATGCCCTAGTATGTGGTCAATTTTTATGTAAGTGCCATGTACTGCAGAAAAAAGGTATATTCCTTTCTATCCCCTTTCAATTTCCTCCATAAGTCTATCATATCTAGGTTTTCTAACAATCTACATTCTAACAATTTACATCTTTAACTTCTTTCTTGTTTATTTTATGATTCAATTTATGTAACTCTGAGAGAAGGAGGTTGAAGTCTTTGACTTCCTGTAGTTCTTTCTGCTTCTCTTCTAAAAATTTGGATACTATCCAATTGGGTGCATACATATCTGGCATAGAAATCATTTCATTGTCTATATCATTTTAGGAGGATATGGTTTCCTCCTTTATCTCTTTTAACACTGTCTATTTTTGCAGCTGCTTTGTCTGAGATAAGGACTGCTAGCCCTGCTTTTTTTTTTTTTTACTGCAGCTGAAGCAAAATATATTTTGATCAAACCTTTTTCCTTTACTTTATATGTATCTTTCTGCTTCAAATGAGTTTCTTGAAAGCAGCATATTGTAGGATTCTGGTTTTTAATCCACTCTGCCATATGTTTACCTTTTAAGGGAGAGTTCATCCCCTTCAAATTCAAAGTTTTAATTACTAACTCTTTATTATCTTCCATGCTATCTTAACTCTGTATGTATGTATGTATATCCCCACCCCCTGCTTTATCCATAATCCCCAGTATTTTGTTTCTGAATACCACAAACTTCAATGTGTTTGGCCTTCTATGTCCACTCCTCCCCTTTCTTTCCCTTTCCCTTTTCCCCTTTTCCCTTCTATTCCTTTTGTTAGTTGCTTTTTTTTCTCTCTCCCTGTTTCCATCACCCCCTCCCCTTTTCTGCTTTTGATACTTGAAAGGTAAGATGTTTTTCAAGTTAACTGAGTGTGTGTGTGTGTAATTTACCTTTAAGCCAAGTCTGATTAGAGGAAGATTCATGTGTTTCTCATCTCCTTCCTTCTTCCCCTCTATTTCAATTGGTCTTTTTTACTTCTTTTTTTTTCACTGTTTGAGGAATTTTTATTAAAGCAATAATTTTATAATCCAAATTACATTTCCTTGCTCAGCTATCAGTTCTGTTATCTAAAACATTGGTGATATTCTGAGCTTTTCCACAGTAAAGAATTACAAAATTAAAGAATGGAATGCTTTAAATTTTTGTACTGTGCTGAAAATTCTTTCCCCCCCGTGTCTATAAAACATTAATTTGTTTTTATATATTTTACTATTTTGGGTTTTTTTTTTGTTTTTTCTTGTTTTTTGTTTTTAAATCAATAAGTAAGCTAGGACTAGCATTAATTTTTGCTAGACCTGGCATTTGCTCGGTACATCAGGTTCAAAGTTTCCTTTCCTTTTTTTTATTCATTTTATATTTTGCAATGTTTTTTCACAATATTTAAGTTTTTCAATGTTTAGATATTTTTCTTCTGTGAATCAGAGGTTCCATTTCATGGTCCCTGATCTTTTCTTTTAAACAGTTGGAATGCCAGTGGCACTGTTAACTGCTTTCTGGGCAGCTTCTTTAGCTTGGTGAGCTTGCAGTACAGCTACAGCTTCATCAACCTTAGAGTGGAAAGACTCAGGAGACTCAAGCATATGAAGAAGCTCAGAGTTGTCAATTTCTTAATTTTACTTCTTAATGTAATGAGATTTACCACCATTCAATTCCCTCCCTTCTCCATCTCCTTCCTGTCCCCCTTTTTAAGGAGGAAGTGTTTTTAAATCATTCTATTTAAGTCAAAGAAAATCCTGAGTATCCATCACTTCTGGCTAAGTATATTCTTTCTAATAGAGTTTCAATTCTTTTTTTTTAGGTTTTTACAAGGCAAATGGAGTTAAGTGGCTTGCCCAAGGCCACTATGCAATTATTAAGTGTCTGAGGCTGGATTTGAACTCAGGTACTCCTGACTCGAGGGCTCTATCCACTGCATTACCTAGCCTCCCTAGAGTTACAATTCTTGAGAGTTATTAGAGACTTTCTCCGAAGTAGGGATATAGCCTGTTTCATCCCATTGCGTAGTAGTGTCATGGCTAAATCATGAGTGTACATCATTTCTGATTAAGTATATTCTCTCTGTTATAGCTACAAATTTCAAGAGCTATGAGAATCTTTTCCCCATGCTGGGATATAGCCAGTTTCATCTTATTGGATAGTAGTTTTTTTCTACACCCCCTTTTTTACCTTTTTATGTGTCTCTTGAACCTCCTGTTTGATGTTCAGATTTTCTATTTACCTCAGGTGTTTTCATCAGGAATTGTTGGAAGTCGTCCATTTCATTAAATGTCCAAATTTTTCCCTGAAAGAGAAGGCTCGGTATTGCTGCATAGTGGATTCTTGGCTGCATTCCAAGTTCTATTGCTCTTTGTAATATTTCATCCCAGGTCCTTCAATCCCTTAATGTTGATGCAAGTAGGTCCTACACAATCCTTACTCTAGCTCCTTGGTATTTAAACTGTTTCTTTGTTACTGCTTGCAGGATTTTCTCTTTTATCTGACAGTTCTGGAATTTGGCCACAATATTCCTTGGTGTTTACATTTTAGGAACTCTTTCTGTATAGGATCAATACATTCTTTCAATAATTATTTTGTCCTCTGGTTCCATGATATCAGGGAAATTTTCTTTCACTAAATCCTGTAATATGAGGTGTAGCTGCTTTTTTCTCTTCAATGTTTTCAGGAAGGCCTATAATTCTCATCTTGTCCCTTCTCCAGTGGTTGTCAAATGAGGTGTGTTATATTTGTCTTCTATCAATAGTGGGCTCTATCTTGGGGTGAGGTAATCACTCTCTCCATTGTCACCTGAGGTGGTTCTGCTGCTAGGCCTTAGCCTGGGCCAGAGGTAACCTGTAATTGTGTTTGTTCTGAAAAGAGACTTCAGAACTCTGAGTTCCTCCTGACCAGAGGGGCTCAGGGATTGATGTCTGCTATTCTCCTGCTCAGGAACTCTCCCTCTGGCCCTGACCTGAGGGTCAGTGCCAATACCAATGGCTCTGTTCTCTAGTTGACCCAAGTCCGCTCAGTTGACCAGGCTTTAACCCCACTGCTGATCAAGTCAGTTGTGTTCTCAGGTCTTCAGGCTCCCAGGCTCCAACCCCATCACTAATCAGGCTAATCCACACCTTATCCAGGCTCCCAAGCTCTCACTGGTCCTGTACTCCCAGTAGAGTCCACCCCTCTGTGCCCAGACTTACACATAATCTTGGAAGACAGAGCTTGAGGTAAATGTTTTTCTTCTGACTTTTCTTTCTAGGTTTTGCTGATTGGATTTTTGTTACGAAGTTTATTTATAAGGGAAGATAAGGAGACTTTAGAACTGTGCCTTTCTTCTCTTGGTCATCTTGGCCAGAACTCCATTTGTTGTTTTTAAGAAAGAAAAACATTCTCAGAAGAGAAATGATTTGTAAAAGTATTTATATAATAATAGTACCTACTAAAATTTTAAACCTGTAAGTTAATTCATTATAATAATGTGACAGCACTACTTATATTTAATATGGAACAGTTTTTATTTTTAAGATTACTTTTTGTTAAAGCATTTAAATTGAAAGTAGAAAGGATCTTGATGTTCTGATCTGTTTGATCTATGGCATAAATAATAGTTGCAGTAGGATTTTGAAATTATCATATTATAAATTGAAATTCCTGAAGAATTTTATTTTCTATTTGAGTAAAATAAGCTTATGAAACAAAAATGTAAAAAATATTAACTTACATTTTTAGCCTTAGTTAAGAAATCCTTTTTGTGATTTATTTTAAGAGAATAATATTTCAGTATGGAAACTATGTTTAGTGAAGGTTAATAATTTATTTTGTCATCTTTGAAGCCACTAAGTTTGTGGAGTTTTTCACTGTTTGTTAATGGCAAACTCAGAATGACTATAGTTAGAATGTTGATGACATATCCTGCCCTCAAGATGTTTTTAAAAGTCCAGGAGGAGGCAACAATTAAACAGACATTATTGGAAAAGTTTGAAGGGCCTTGAAGAATATCTGGGCAATTTAAAAATGCCCAATAATAATCCCCAGTATAATCCCCAGAAAGGTTACTTAGATATTGAGAATTTTTATCATTTGTGTTATCAACTTTTATAACTGCCTTAACTTCCCTTTACTTTATTTAATATTCAGAGATATGGTACATACAATTATTTGGTTATCTCTTGTTAAAATATAAGCTATTTGAGGTTATTCTCATAATTTCGAAGCCTGAAATCAGCAATTGATTACTCTAGAGGGATAATGAAGGGAAGTATCAAAGGTCATGATCCCTTTCACAGGGATCCCTGAAATTTCTAAGCAAGGTACTGAACTTACTTCAGATTGATATGCTTATGTATAATATATCATATTTCCCCATTTATAAGATGCACCTTTTTTCAGAAAACTTCAGGTCTAAAAACTGAGAATGCCTTATACAGTGGTTGTAGATTTTTTTACTTGCATTTCCTGCTTTTTTGTATGTGTTTTTGCTCTCATTAGTATAGATTTTTTACTTGTATTTCCTGCTTTTTCATGACTGTTGTCTTTGCACTCACTGTTTCATGTTTGTTCACAATATATTAGTTTATGTTTTATCATGTTCTGCCTAAAAATAGCTTAGAAAAGGTTTTTGTATAGTGCTGAATTCAAGTTAAAAGTGAACCAGTTTGCAAAAGTGAATGTAAATCGTGTGGTTGAATGTCAGTTTGGTCCTTCTCCAACTGAGAATACTATCTGAGATGGGTTAGAGGAAGAGGAAGCCCTCCTGAATACAATCAGGCAGAAGAAGGCCACAAGAGGCAAGTTTACCAGCTAGCCTGAGTTAGAGAGAATCTAAGAGATGGATTAAAGAGCAAAGGGCAATTGGAATTCCTATATCCACAGAGATGATTCAGCATAAGGCAAGAAGAATTGCTGATGAAAAAGAAATTACTGATTTCAAAGGAGGACACAATATGAGCTTCAGGTTTGGGAAATGGAGTGGACTAAGCATGAGTACATGCATCAGACTTACCCAAAAGATTCCTAAAAGCTTTGAGCAGGACATCCTTGAATTTCATGATGAATAAACCTCGAAATTCAATACCTTTATATAATATTTTGTTGTCAAATTCCAGGTCCCAAAATTAAGGTATGTCTTATACATGGGGAAATATGGTACTAATGAAAATATTATGTTTAGTAAACCTGGTCATTCCAACTACTGTTATTCTACATTTGAAATTAATAACACATGTTAAAAATTTAAAGTTATCTCAAATTTTCTGATGGTTTGAAAGAATTCTGAATGTGATGGTTTTTAATTTAACCAGAGTTAATAATTAAACTCTCCTACTTTATAAAGAGTTATTTTTTGAAAAAATTATCTAGTGCTATATGCAAATTGAGATTATGATGGTTATACATCTTAAATCTGTTGATGTTTTCTTTGAAATAAAATCACCTGTGTGAAATGAAAGAATATGTACACATGCATACATGTATATGTATATATATATGTATGCATATATAATTTTAGATTTTTCTTTGATAATGTCCTGATTTTTTGATGTGAGATTATAGTTGGTATTTAGTTAATACAAATGAATTCACTTTAAAATTTAAGATCTGATGGTACTGTTGAATTGGCCTTCCATACTGTGTCTTACACCAGACACAATAAGCAAAGGAAATGCTATTGAGTCAATGTTCTTCTGAGGTGAGAAAATCCAATGGAGGTTTGAGGACTACAGGTGACACGATCATTGGGATAGAAGCTGAAAGGATGTTTTTTCAGTGTGGTCTGAGATCATATCCTTTCTGACTCAGTTTCCCAAAGGTGACATTTGGAAAATTTCCCACCTAGCAGATTTAAAGTTTGGCTCAAGGCATTTGGCTACCCAGTTGACCTATGCCTGGAAACTGACCTTTAAAATTATATATATATATATATATATATATATATATATATACACATATATATATACATATATATGTATATGAATATACATATAGATGTATGTGTATATATATATGTATGTACATATATATAAATTGGCATTTAAAATTATAATTATACATACATTTATTTATTTATATGAAAGAATTTTTCTTTGATGTCCCTGATTGCTATAGATAACTGCTATAATCAAGCCAGGTGGTAAGTTTTGTGATGTCAAGATATGATTTGGCATAATAACAATTTCAAATTCTGTTGTAAGGAAAGGAATGTGAGTTAAGTAATTATATTAGGAAGATAATCTATGGTATATTTAGAAATATTTGGAACAGAAAATTTTATTTTAGTTAAAGATGTTTGAGTCATTATTTTAATAATAGCAAAAGGGTAAGACTGTTTTATTTGTAAATCATTTAGTAGACACTTTTTTCTCTGCAATGATTCAGAAATGTATATGTTACAGTTTCAAGTTAACTGATAATTTTCAGTGAATTCATTTTTGCAGTGAAACAATTATGGAAGTTCATTTTGCTAGAGTGGAGAAGCATGCTCCAAATGGATGATTAAAAGAAATAAAATAAAACAAAACTAAGTTACTTCCTATTTGTAATTAAATTTTCTGTGTATATTAGCATGACAGTGCACAAGTCAGAATTGCCATGATCTAAAAAGGTCCAAGATTTTATTTTCTAGTGATGAAAATATGAGTTTTAATCTTATTAAAATGTTAAGAAGTTCTACAACAGAAAAGAGGAAATCTACAAGGCATTTGACCTGTACAAAACTTTTTGGGAGCAGACTCTAAAGGTATAGGAGATGTCTCTAGAAAAAAAGAAAATTGGATGAAGTGGAGGGAAGATGGCAGAGTGTAGGCAGGAAATCCCAGGAGGTCTCCCTTAGACCACTCCAAAGCCTTCAAATGCCTTTAAACAATGACATTAACCAACTTCTAGAGTGGTAGAACTCACCAAAAGCCTGAATGAAACAATTTTCAGTCCAAGACAACTTGAAAGATTCATGGAGAAGTTTGGTTACACTGGGGTTAGAAAGGGTTGCAGCACAGCAATATGGGAAGAAACAAGCTGCAGTCATTCAGGAACTTTACCTGCGGTGTTCCTGGCAGCCATGGGACTGTCAAGGATGACTTGCTCTGCAAAACCAAAGTTTGTGCCAAGACCAGTGCAGCACAAGCCTTGTTGCAGCTCAGGCCCCAGGAATCAGAAACAGGTGTGCGGAATCACCCGAAAGCTGTTTCCAGAGCACTCAGCCCATGGACAGGAAGGGAGAAGGAGACTGAAGAGGTCTAGAGTGTGTTCTCTGCTGCTTTATTCACATTCAGATTCCAGTCTCAGAAAGGAGAGCTTTACTATGAGCAGAACCAGAAAAACATTGTACACCATAATAGCAACATGGAGTTGATGATCAAACTTGATGGGACTGCTCATTCTATCAGTGCAACAATCAGACAATTTTGGGCTATCTGTGATGGAAAATACCATCTGTATCCAGAGAATGAATTGTGGAGTTTGAACAAAGTCCAAAGACTATTACCTATAATTTAAAAAAAAAACTGTTATCTTATTATGTAATTTTGCTATCTTTTATACTTTATTTTTGTTTCTTAAGGATGTGATTTCTCTCTCATCACATGCAACTTAGATCAGTGTATACCAAGGAAACAATATAAAGACTAACAGACTGTCTTCTGTGGGGGGTGGGGGTAGGGAAGCATGATTAGGGGAAAATTGTAAAACTCAAAATAAATAAAATACTTCTTTTAAAGAAAGGACAGCTTCACTGCCTAGTGGAACAGAGCTCATCTTTGCAAGTCCAAGACAGAGGAGAGTGCTTGTGTGTATCCACAGATCAGAACACAGGTCAGGAGAGCAATCAGAGGTACTCATAAGATCCCAGGAGGGGGTGACCTGAAAACAACTGCAAAGACTCTCAAAAGCTTTGGGACACTGTACCATCCAACCTGGAAGCAGAGCAGCACTTTAACAAGAGTTAAAATCAACTTCCAACCAAGATGGAGGAGAGAAGGCAGGCATTGAGCTAAGGTCTCCTGGCTTCCTTCAGAACTAATATGAATCATACCTCTTAACAGAGATTTATTCTCCAAAGCCCAGAAAGAAAAGATAGGAAAAGAGACATAATAACACCCCCCCACCCCCAGACTCAGGTATAGGGAGCAGAGCTCCCTCAGATGAATAAGATTAATTACCTAGCCCCAGAGCTCAGCCCACAGTTTCACCCCCACTTCCAGGCTTAGGGTGTAGGCCTCAAATCAAGGTTACAGACACTCCAGAGACAGCACCAGGCACCCCCCTACTGGTTGACCCCCTTGGAGTTACTAAACACAGTGAGCAAATCCTCTAGGATTTTCAAAACCAAAGATGTGTGAACCAGTCCCTCGGCCTACACAAGAACTTAGGAAAATGAAAAAAAAAGCCAGCAGAAAGGACGGTCCATAGAAAACTACCCTGAAGTCAAAGATCCTAACTCAGAGAGATCTAAAACTTCTAAGGAGAAATGAATTGGTCTCCAGCCCAGAAAGACTTCCTAGAAGAACCCAAGAATGAGTTTAAAAATCAACTGGAAAAATTGGGAAATAAACTTGAGAAAACTCAACACTTTGCAAAAGAAAATTAACATCTCAAAAGAAGAAAACAACTCTCTCAAAACCACAATTAGGCAAATAGAAAACTCATTCAGAAATAGAATTGACCAATTGGAAAAGGAATTGCAAAAGTTAAATGAAGAAAATTCTTCTGTAAAAAACAGAATGGAATGTGTGGAAGCTAATGACTTCATGGGACAAGAGGAATCTACTAAACAAAACCAAAAAATTTAAAAAATAGAAGGAAATATAAAATACCTCATCAGCAAACCTCTGACCTTGAGAATAGAAACAGAAGAGACAACTTAAGAATCACTGGGTTTCTAGGAAACATTGAGGAGGGGAAAAAAAGCTGAGACACAATATTAAAGGATTTAGGGGTAGAAAATTGTGCTGCTATCATGAAACAAGAGGGCAAAATTGTTATTGAAAGAATAGATCAATTCTCTACTGAAAGAGATCCTAAAATGAAAACACCAAGGAATATTGTTGCCAAATTCCAGAATTATCAGATAAAAGAGAAAAACCTGCAAGCAACCAAAGAAAAATAATTTAGATACCAAGGAGTGACAGTAAGGATTACACAGAACCTGGCTGCATCAATAGTAAGGCATCAAAGGGCCTGGAATGTGATATTCCAAAGAGCAAGGGAGTTTGCAATGCAGCCAAGAATTCACTATCTGGCAAAACTGTACCTTCTCTTCCAAGGGAAAAGATGGACATTTAATAAAATAGGAAACTTCCAACTTTTTCTGATGAAAAGACCAGAGCTAAATATAAAATCTGGGCTTCAAACAGGAGACTGAAGAGACCCAAGAAAAAGTTAAAAAAAAAAAAGAGTAAAGAAAAAACTCTTATCCAATGAGAGGAAACTGGCTATATCCCCACTTGGGAGAACGATTCTCATATCTCTCAAAAATTGTAATTTTATTAGAGAGTATATGCTTAGCCAGAAGTAATAGACACTCATGATTTAGAATTATTTAAAAAACAATAACTTTTTAAAAAGGGGGACAGTAAATAGATGTGAGTATTGAGGAGATTGAATGGGTTAAACTATATTATCTAAAGAAGTACAAAGGACCTATTGCAATAGAGGAGAAGAAGGGGGGAGTTGAGAACCACCTGAATATTACACTCATTAGATTTGGCTCAAAGTTAACATAGACTCACTTAGTTAAGAAAGTTATCTTAACTTTCGAGGGTTAAAATGAGAAAGGAGGGGTCAGCTAGGTGGCTCAGTGGATAAAGCACCAGTCCTGGAGTCAGGAGTACCTGGATTCAAATCCTGTCTGAGACACTTAATAATGACCTAACTGTGTGGCTTTGGGCAAGCCACTTAACCCCATTTGCCTTGCAAAAAATCTAAAAACAAATGAGAAAGGAGGAAGGGTAGGAAAGAAGGTAAAGACAGAAGGAAGGGAAGGAAGGAGAGGCAAAGTGAAAGGGAGGGAGTTAGATAGGAGGGGTAAATAGGTGGTATTTGGAAGCAAAATAGTGGGGCCTTGGGAAAAGGGGGAAAATAGAAGATAGCATGGGAGGAAAAAACGAGTCAATAATTGTAATTTTAGGTGGTGGCTAGATGGCACAGTGAATAGAGCACTGGCCCTGGAGTCAGGAGTACCTGATTTCAAATTTGGCCTCAGTCACTTAATAGTTACCTCACTATGTGGCCTTGGGCAAGCCACCTAATCCCATTTGCCTTGCAAACATCTAAAAACAAAAAAAAACAAAAAAAATTATTTGTAACTTTGAATGAGAATGTGATGAACTCTCCCATAAAACTTAAACTAATAGCAGAGTGGTTTAAAAACCTGAATCCTACAATATGCCGATAGCAAGAAACTCATTTGAAGCAGAGACATACATATAGAGTAAAGGTAAAAGGTTGGAGCAAAATATATTTTGCTTCAGCTGAAGTCAGAAAAGGAGGGGTAGCAATCCTTATCTCTGACAAAGCAACTGCAAAAATAGATGACATTAAAAGAAATAAGGAAGGAAACTATATACCATAGACAATGAAGCAATTTCAATACTAAATATGTATGCACCCAGTGGTATAGCATCCAAATTCTTAGAGAATTTCAATGAATTCCAAGAAGACATAACCAGCAAAGACAACTGGTAGAAGATTTCAACTTCCTGCTCTCAGATTTAGATAAATCTTACCATAAAATGAACATGAATGAAGTAAAGGAGGGAAATAGAATATTAGAAAACCTAGAAATTATAGACATTTGGAGAAAACTGAAAGGGTATAGAAAGGGATATACCTTTTTTCTGCAGTACATGGCACTCAAATCAAAATTGACCATGTACTAAGGCATTATAATCAAATCCAGAAGGGCAGAAATATTGACTAAAGCCTTCTTAGATCATAATGCAAATAAAACTCACATGAAACAAAAGGCAATGGAAAGATAGACATAAAAATAATTAGAAACTAAATAACCTCATTATAAAGAATGAGTGGCTCAACCAACAATTTATAGAAGGAATTAATTATTTTATCCTAGATAATGACAATAATGAGACAACATATCAAAGCTTATGGGATACAGTTCAGGCCATTGGCAGGCTATATATTATATCTTTAAATGCTTAAATGAATAAATAAGGGAAAAGAGGAATTCAATAAACAAAATATGACAGTAAAAAATTGGGGAAAGAACAAATTAAAAGAGCCAGTTAAATACCAAATCACAAATTCTAAAAAATAAACATCTAATTAATAAAATCAAAAGCAAAGAACTATAGAGCAAATAAATAAAACCAAAAGTTGGTTTTGTGAAAAAAACAAATAAAATTGAAAATCCTCTAGTAA
This sequence comes from Macrotis lagotis, assembly GCF_037893015.1. Taxonomy (NCBI): domain Eukaryota; kingdom Metazoa; phylum Chordata; class Mammalia; order Peramelemorphia; family Peramelidae; genus Macrotis; species Macrotis lagotis. The sequence continues at coordinate 86,103,064 of NC_133666.1, forward strand.
ATTTGATTTAATAAAATTAAAGAAGAAAACCAAATTGCTAGTATCATAAATGCAAAAGGTGTGCTCCCCACCAATGAGGATGAAATTAAAGTAATAATTCATAATTATTTTGCACTACTCTATGCCAATAAATTATATTAATCTAAGTGAAATGGTTATTTACAAAATTTTAAGTTGCCCAGCGAAATGAGGAGGAAATTAAATACCTAAATAACTCCATGTCAGAAAAAAGAAATTCGACAAGTCATTATTGAACTCCCTAAGAAGAAATCTCTAGGACCAGATGGATTCATACTTGAATTCTATCAAACATTTAAGGAACAATTGGTTCCAATTCTGTATAAACTCTTTGGAAAATAAATGAAGACGGAACTCAGCGTAACTCTTGCTATGACATCAATGTGGTGCTGATACCTAACCCAGGAAAAGGCAAAACAAAGAAAGAAAATTAGAGATATATCTCCCTAATGAATCTTAAATATAACCTTAAGTATAACATTAGCAAAGTGATTACAGCAAGTTATCACTAGGATAATACACTATGACCAAGCAAGATTTATCCCAGGATTGCAGGGTTGGTCTAATATGAGGAAAACTGTTAGTATAATCAACTAAATCAATAACAATCAGAAATCATGTGATTATATCCTTTGACAAAATACAGCACCCATTCCTACTAAAAACATTAGAGGATGTAGGAATAAATGGTTTGTTCCTTAGTATGATAAGCAGTATCTATCTGAAACCATCAACAAGCACTATGTGCAACTCAGATAAGTCAGAGGCATTCCCAATAAGAGCAGATGTGAAACAAGGATGCTCATTATCACAAGTACTATTTAATATTGTGTTAGAAATGTTAGCTTCAGCAACAGAAGAAAAAGAAATTGAAGGAATTAAAATTGGGAATGAAGAAACAAAACTCTCACTTTTTGCAGATGGCATGATGGCATACCTAGAGAATCCTAAAAAATCTTCTAAAAAACTTTTAGAAACAATTAGCAACTTTAGCAAAAGAGAGATTGCATTTAAAGAACTTTCAGACCATGTAAAATACGTGGGAGTCTACCTGCCAATGCAGAATAAGAAACTCTATGAAAACACTTCTCACACAAATAAAATCTTATTTAAATAACTAGGAAAATATCAGCTTCTCATTGATAGGTCTAGCTAATATAATAAAAATGGCAATTCTGTCTAAATTAAACTACCTATTCAATGCCTTACTAATCAAACTTCTAAAAAATTACTTTAATGAATTAGGAAAAAATGTAAGTAAATTCATATAGAGATATAAAAAGTCAAGAATATTGAGGGATTTAAATAAAAAAAATGCAATATACGGTGACTTTGGCTTACCAGATCTAATATCATATTATAAACAACAGTCATCAAAACTGTCTGGTATTAGTTAAGAAATAGAGTGGTGAAACAGTGAAATAGACTAGGTGCAAAAGAGAAGTGATTATAGTAATTTGTTGTTTGATAAACCCAAAGAGTCTACCTTCTGAGATAAAATCTCTGTCTTAGATAAAAATTCTTGGAAAAATTGGAAGTTATGTCAAAAATTTGGACGAAAGTAATATCTCTCACCTTATACAAAGTTAAGATCAAAATGGGTACAGGATTTAAAAATAAAAGACAATATTAATAGCAAACTAGGAAATGAAGGAATAGTTTACCTTACAGATCAATGGAAAGGGAAGCTGTTTATGACCAAGGAAGTAATGGTAAACATCATTAAAAATAAACTAGATTATTTTGATTACATTAAATTCAAAAGCTTTTGCACAAACAAAACTGCTGTGATCAAAATCAAAAGAAATATACTAAATTGGAAAATAATTTTTACAACTAGTATTTCTGACAAATGACTTATTTCTAAAATATATAGTCAAGTTTATAAAAAACCAAGCCATCACTCAATTGATAAATGGACAAAGGATATGCAGGGACAATTTTTAGATGAGAAAATCAAAGCTATCCATAGTCCTATGAAAAATTGCTTCAAATCATTACTGAATAGAGAAAGGAAAATAAGTTCTGTTTTTTTCAAATGAGATCTCTTATTTATTTAAGGCAATAGGGCTAAGGGTGTATTGCCTAAGGACACACAGGCAATTATCCATTTCTGAGCCCATATTTGAACTCAGGTCCTCTTGACTCCAGGCCTGTTGCTCCATCTCCTGCACCACCTAGCTGCCCCCCAAGAAACACAATTTAAGCATCTCTGAGGTACCACCTCACAACTCTCAGATGGGTCAATATGACCAGAATAAACAATGATCAATGTTGGAAGGGATGTAGGAAATCTGCTATACTAATACACTGTTGATGGAGCTGTGAACTCATACAACTTTTTTGGAGAGCAATATGTAATTTTGTCCAAATGGAAATAAAAATGTGCATACCCTTTGATCCAGAAATACCACTACTTGATCCATACCCTGAAGAGATCACAGAAAAGGGTAAAAACATAGCACTTCTCTTTGTGGTGGAAAGAATTGGAAATTGAGTGAATGTCCATCAATTGGGGAATGGCTGGACAAATTGTGTCATATGTAGGTTATGGAACACTATTGTTGTATTAGAAACCAGGAGCAATGGGAATTCAGAGAAACATGGAGGGATTTGTATGAACTGATGCTGAGTGAGATGAGCAGAAACAGAAGATCAATGTATACCCTAACAGTGAAATGTGGGTGATGATCAGTCTTAATGGACTTGCTAATTTCATCAGTGCAACAACCAGGGAGAATTTTATGGCATTTGTGATGAAGAATACAATCTGTATCCAAAGAAAAATTTTTGCTATCTCTAATTTTTTTTCCTTAAGGTTATGATTTCTCTCTCAACACATTCAATTTTGATCAATATATAGCATGAAAACAATGTAAAGACCATCAAACTGCCTTCTGTGTGTGGTGCGAGGAGGAAAGTGAGATTGGGGAAAATTGTAGAATTCACAAAAACAATAAAAAAGGAGTTAAAATCAAATTGAGAAAATTGAGCAAACAACAAAAGAAAAATAATCTTAACTTAATTACTTCAGTCCTGTGGAGGATCAAAATACAAATCAGAAGATGATAAAAAAAAAAACAAAACAATGCTTCTGTATCCAAAGCCTTCAAGAGGAATTAGTTTCAGCTATGGAAGAGCACAAAACAGTTCTTGAAAATCAAGTAAGGGAAGTAGAGGAAATGAGAGCAATGCAGTAAAATCATAAGGATCAAGTCAGCAGCTTGGTGAAGGAGATGCAAAAATAAATGCTTAAGTTTAAGTCAAAATAAAAAAGCAGTCCAAAAGGTCAATGAGAAAAATGCATTTAAAAGCAGAATCAGACAGATGGAAAAGGAGATTAAAAAGCTCTCTGAAGAAAAGATTTCCTTCAAATGTACAATGGAGCTTTATTTTTTATTTTACTTACTAGCACAAAGAAACTTCAACAAGCCAAAAGGATTGTATGTGGACTTTTTGAAAGATCAATAAAAATAAAACAAAATCAAAAGTATGAAAAACCAGAAGAAAATGTGAAATATCTCATTGGAAAACAACTGATCTGAAATAAGATCCAGGAAATATTATTTAAAAATTATAGGAGTACTTGAAATTCATGACTGAAAAGGAGCCTAGATTTCATTTTTACAGAAATTCTCTCAGAAAATTGCCCTGAAATCCTAGAATTAGAGAGGAAAATAGAAACTGAGGGAATACACTCATCACCTCCCCAAAGAGATCGCAAAATAAAAACTCCTAGGAATGATAGTCAAATTCAAGACTCCCAAGTCAAGGATAAAATATTTCAGGCAGCCTGAAAGAAACAATTCAAATATCATGAACCTACAGTGAGGATTAAACAGGATTTAACAGCATCTATATTTAGGACTTGTAATATGATATTCCACAAGTCAAAAGACCTTGGATTTCACCTGAAAATCTATCCAGCAAAACTGAACATCCTCTTTCCAGGTAAAAGGTGGACATTCGATGAAATAGGGATCTTTCAAATTTTCCTGTTGAAATGATGACAACTGAATGAGAAAGTTTGTTCTTCAAGTATAGAACTCAGATGAAACATAGAGAGAATAGTTGGGAAGGGCAAATTATGAGGGATTTACAGATGTTGAACTGCTTGTATTCCTGCATGAAATGAAGATACTAATAACTCAAATGAACCTTCTTGTTTAATATGGCCTTACGAGCATATATAAATAAGTTATGGGAGGGAGCTGAATTTGAAAGTTCAATATATTAAAAAGATGGCATTAAAGAACAAGAAAGGAATGTACTGGTACAAAGGGAAAGTAGAGATAGAATGGGTTAAGTTATTTCACATAAAAGAAGCAAGAAAAGTTTTATGCAATGGAATGGAAGGGGGGAAGATGAAGGGGAATGAGTAAATCTTCATTCTTACAAGAAGCGGCTCAGAAAAGAAGTAACATATACACTAGATAGGATACAGAAATCTATCTTATCCTAGAGGAAAAAAGGAGAGTAAATGGATGGAAAAAGTGAAAGGGGGAGCAGAGGGGGTGTAGGTGATAGAAGAGAGGGAAGATCATGGGACAGGGTAGTCAAATGCAACACACTTTTCAGGAGGGACAGGGTGAAAGGAGAAAGAGAATAGAATAAATGGGAGTGGGGAGGAATAGAATGGAGGGAAATACAGCTAGCAATAGCAACTGTGGGGAAAATATTGAAGCATTTTTGCTGATGGCCATCTGATAAAGAATGTGATCCATCCCAAAGACAAAGCTGATGGTAACCTTAATAGAGATTTTAGTACACATTTTTCTTTTTCCCTTCCCCCTCCCCTCCCCTTCCTTTCCCTCCCCTTCCCTTCCCTTCCCTTCCCTCCCCTTCCCTCCCCTTCCCTCCCCTCCCCTCCCCTCCCCTCCCCTCCCCTCCCCTTCCCTTCCCTTCCCTTCCCTTCCCTCCCCTTCCCTCCCCTCCCCTTCCCTTCCCTTCCCTTCCCTTCCCTTCCTTTCCCTTCCCTTCCCTTCCCTTCCCTTCCCTTCCCTTCCCTTCCCTTCCCTTCCCTTCTTCCCTTCCCTTCCCTTCCCTTCCCTTCCCCTCCCCTCCCCTCCCCTCCCCTCCCCTCCCCTCCCCTCCCCTCCCTTCCCCTCCCTTCCCTTCCCTTCCCTTCCCTTCCCTTCCCTTCCCTTCCCTTCCCTTCCCTTCCCTTCCCTTCAACATTTTTTTCTGGGTTTTTAGGTATCGGGAAAGCAGAAAAGTTAGTGGTAGTCTAGAGCTTAGAACACAATTTTCCCCAGCATTTAAGTAAGTCCCACCTTTGAATAGAACAATTAGAAATGGATTGTGAAGCAAGAACTCTTGAACAGATCTTTGACTTGGAACCTAGAATAATTGAAGTGCCCAAGGGACATGGACCACCCTCAGGATATAAAACCTCCAGGGGCCACAGTGCCAAAACACCTTTGATTGCAAGCATACACTGACAGAGGAACCGCTGCGCATTGGATAGAGCACTGACCTTTGAATCAGGAGGATGGGAGTTCGAATCTAGCCTCTGACAGTAGCCATGAGACCTTGGACAAGTCAATTAACCCCAATTGTTTCACATTTAGGAGCATCTCCAGTAATCCTGATTCATATCTGGCCACTGGTCCCAGATGGCTCTGCAGGAGAAAGTGAGACTAGTGACTTAGCACAGCCCCTCTTCCAACTCACATCCAATTTATGAAATTGTCATGGTATCACCTCCCTGAGGTCAGGTTCTTCTTTGTAAATGAAGGACACAGTAGATGACTACAGCAATCTACCATTTGACAAACCCAAAGACATCAGTCTCTGGGATAAGAACTCCCTATTTGACAAAAATCATTGGGAAAACCTAGAACATGATTTTGCAAAAACTAGGAAAGTATCCACATCTCACACCATATACCAAAATAAGGTCAAAATGTGTACAGGATTTAGACGTAAAGAGTGATACTATAGATAAATTAATAGATTAAAATACTCTATCTATCTGATCTATGGAAAGGGAATAGATTTATGACCAAACAAGAATTAGAGTCCATTTTCAATTGCAAAATGTTTGATTTGGACTATATTTAAACTAAAATGTATTGTGCTAATAAAATTCATGATGTCAAATTTAAAAGGAAAGCAGAAAGATGGTAAACATTCTTCACAAATAAAAATTCTGATAAATGTCTCATTTCTAAAATATTTAGAGAATTGCATCAAATTTATAAGGTTGCATGATATTCCCCAATTGATAAACAGTCAAAGGTTATGAATGCACAATTTTCAAAAAAAGAAATTAAAACTATATATAATCATATGAAAAAATGCTCCACATCATTATTGATTAGAAAAATGCAAAGAGAAAAAACAATGAGGTATCACCTCAAACCTATTAGAATAGCCAAGATGAGAAATACAGAAGATGATCAATGTTAGAGAGGTCCTGGAAGAATTGGGACATTGATGCATTGCTGGTGGAGTTGTGAATGGATCCAACCTTTCTGGAGAGCAATATGGATCTATGTCCAAAGAACAATAAAATACCATTTGTTCCAGCAATTCCAATTCTAAGACCATATCCAGAAGAAATTGTAAAAAAATTGGAAAAATTCCTACATGTTCCTAAAATATTCATAGCAGCACTTCTTGAAGTGGCAAAGACTTAGAAATTGAGGGGATGCCCTCCACTTGGGGAATGGCTAAACAAGTTATGGTACATGAATGCTATGGAATACTATTATTCAGTATGAAACCATAAAGGGTCAGACTCTACAGAAGCATGGAATGACTTGTGGGATCTGATGCTGAGCAAAGGGAGTAGAACCAAGAGAAGAATGTACGTACTCATGAAAAACTGAACAACCATGATGGAAGCAGCTCCTCTGGACAGTCCAGAGAGCTACGACAACTGTGTTTGACTGGTAATGGACTATACTATACACATTCAGAGGAAGAAAAAGAAAACAAAATAATACACACAGAAAAAGAAAACAACCCTTCCAAAACTGATGAACACTTTATAAAAATTATGACTTCTTTATCTTTCCCTTAATTCTAATTCCTGATGTGAAAAATTAGTAATTTGGAAACATTGTTTTATTTGAGTTTTACAATATTCAACCCCTATCTTGCTTCCCTCACCCCACCCCTGCACAGAAAGTACTCTGTCAGTCTTTACTCTATTTCTATGTTGCAACTTGACCTAAATTGGATGTGATGAGAGAGAAATCATATCCTTAAAGAAGAGAAGAGAAGTCTAAGGGGTGACAAGATCAGACAATAAGATATCTGTTTTTTTCTAAATTAAAGGGAATAGTCCTTGAACTTTGTTCAAATTCCACAGCTCCTTATCTTGATACAGATGGCACTCTCCTTTGCAGACAGCCCAAAATTGTTCCTGATTGTTGCACTGATGGAATGGGCAAGTCATTCAAGGTTGAACATCACTCCCATGTTGCTGTTAGGGTGTACAGTGTTTTTCTGGTTCTGCTCATCTCACTCAGCATCAGTGCATGCATATCCCTGCAGGCTTGCCTGAAATCCTGTCCCTCCTGGTTTCTAATACAAGAATAGTGTCCATGACATGCATATACCACAGTTTGCTAAGCTATTCCCCAATTGAAGGACATTTACTTGATTTCCAATACTTTGACACCACAAACAGGGCTGCTATAAATATTTTTGTACAAGTAATGTTTTTACACTTTTTCCTCATCTCTTCAGGGTATAGACCCAGTAGTGGTATTGCTGGGTCAAAGGGTATGTACATTTTTGTTGCCCTTTGGGCATAGTTCCAAATAGCTCTCCGGAAGGGTTGGATGAGTTCACAGATAACCAACAGTGTAATAGTGTAAGAGATTTCCCACAACCCTTCCAACAATGATCATTATCCTTCCTGGTCATATTGGCCAATTTGAGAGCTGTGAGGTGGTACCTCAGAGAAGCTTTAATTTGCATTTCTCTAATAATTAATGTTTTAGAGCATTTTTTCATATGGCTATGGATTGCTTTATAAATTGCTTTTGAATATCCGTTAACCATTTGTCAATTGGGGAATGGCTTTGTGTTTTAAAAATATGACTCAGTTCTCTGAATATTTTAGAAATGAGTCCTTTGTCAGAATCATTAGTTGGAAAGATTGTTTCCCAATTTACTACATTTCTTTTGATCTTGGTTATATTGGTTTTATCTGTGCAAAAGCTTTTTAATTTAATGTTATCTAAATCATCTAATTGGTTTTTAATGATGTTCTCCAACTTGTCCTTAGTCATAAACTGCGCCTCGTTCCATAGATCTGACAGGTAAATTAATCCTTGATCTTCTAATTTGCTTATAGTATTTTTTATGTCTAAGTCCTGTAACCATTTGGATCTTATCTTTGTAAAGGGTGTGAGGTGTTGGTCTAATCTATCTTTCTTCCATACTAATTTCCAATTATCCCAGCAGGCTTTATCAAATAGGGAGTTTTTATCCCAATGTCTGGACTCTTTGTTTTATAATATAATTTTATATCAGGTAGGGCTAAGCCAACTTCTTTTGCACTTTTCCTCATTAAGTTCCTGGCAATTCCAGGCTTTTTATTTCTCCATATGAATTTATATACATTTTTTCTAACTCTAAACTCATTTTTTGGAATTTTGATTGGTAGGGCACTAAACAGATAGTTTACTTTTGGTAGAATTGTCGTTTTTATTATATTAGCTCTACCTATCCATGAGCAGTTGATATTTGCCCAGTTATTTAAATTTGATTTAATTTGTGTGAGAAGTGTTTTATAATTGTTTTCAAAAGGATTCTGAGTCTGTCTTGGCAAATAGACTCCCAAGTATTTTATATTGCCTGAGGTTACTTTGAATGGTATTTCTCTTTCTAGCTATTCCTGCTGTATCTTGCGAGACATATATAGAAAAGTTGAGGATTTATGAGAGTTTATTTTATAACCTGCAACTTTGCTAAAATTGCTAATTGTTTCCAGTAGTTTTTTGCTTGATTTCTTGGGATTCTCTAGGTAGACCATCATGTCCTCTTCAAAGAGTGAGAATTTTGTCTCTTCCTTCACAATTCTAATTCCTTCAATTTCTTATTCTTCTCTAATTACAGATGCTAGCATTTCTAATACAATATTGAATAGTAGTGGTGATAATGGGCACCCTTGTTTGAACCCTGATCTTATTGGGAATGCCGCTAGCCTCTCCCCATTGAATATAATGCTTGTTGATGGTTTCAGATAGATACTGATAATTATTTTAAGGAACAGTCCATTTATTCCTACACTCTCTAGTGTTTTTAATAGGAATGGATGCTGTATTTTCTCAAAAGCTTTTTCAGCATCTATTGACATGATCATATGATTTCTGATTGGTTTGTTGTTGATATAATTGAGTATACTAACAGTTTTCCTAATATTGAACCAACCCTGCATTCCTGGAATAAATCCTACTTGATCATAATGTATTATCCTAGTGATAACTTGTAATCATTTTGCTAAGATTTTATTTAGGATTTTTGCATCTATATTCATCAGGGAAATAGGTCTATAATTTTCTTTCTTTGTTTTAACTCTTCCTAGTTTAGATAACAGCACCTTATTGGTTTCATAGAAAGAGTTAGGCAGAGTTCCATCTTTCCCTATTTTTCCAAAGAGTTTATATAGGATTGGAACAAATTGTTCCTTAAATGTATGGTAAAATTCACTTGTGAATCCATCAGTCCCTGGAGATTTTTTTTTAGGGAGTTCAATAATGGCTTGTTGAATTTCTTTTTCTGAGATACAGTTGTTTAGGTATTTAATCTCTTCTTCATTTAACCTGGGCAATTTATATTTTTGTCAATACTCATCCATTTCACTTAGATTATCAAATTTATTGGCATAGAGTTGGGCAAAATAATTTCCAGTTATTACTTTAATTTCCTCCTCATTGGTGGTGAGTTCCCCTTTTTCATTTATAATGCTAGCAATTTGGTTTTCTTCTTTCTTTTTTTAAATCAAATTGACCAGAGGTTTATCAATTTTATTGCTTTTTCATGATAACAACTTTTTGTTTTATTTATTAATTCAATAGTTTTTTTTCCCTTTTCAATTTTATTAATTTCTCCTTTAATTTTTAGAATTTCTAATTTAGTATTTAATTGGGGATTTTTGATTTGTTTTTTCTTTAATGTTTTTAGTTGTATGTTTTGTTCATTGATTTCCTCTTTCGCCAATTCATTCATGTAAGCATTTAGAGTTATAATATATCCCCTCGAAAGTTGCTTTGAATGAATCCCATAGGTTTTGGTATGTTGTTTCATTATTATCATTCTCTAGGACAAAATATTTAATTCTTTCTATAATTTGTTTTTTGGCCCACTCATTTTTTAAAATGAAGTTATTCAGTTTCCAATTTGTTCTGGGTCTACATCTCCTTGGCCCAGTATTGCATATGTCTTTTATTGTATTGTGATCTGAGAAAGATGTATTCACTATTTCCGCCTTTCTGCAGTTGATCATTAGGTTTTTATGTCCTAGTATATGGTCAATTTTTATATAAGTTCCATGTACTGCAGCGAAAAAGGTATATTCCTTTCTATCCCCACTCAGTTTCCTCCATAAGTCTACCATATCTAATTTTTCTAGCAATTTGTTTACCTCCTTAACTTCTTTCTTTTTTTATTTTATGATTCAATTTATCTAGAACTGATAGCGGGAAGTTGAGGTCTCCCACTAGTAGAGTTTTGCTCTCTATGTCTTCCTGTAGTTCTTTCAGCTTCTCCTCTAAGAATTTTAGTGCTGTCCCACTGGGTGCATATATATTCAAGAATGAAATGACTTTATTGTCTATGGTGCCTTTTAGGAGGATAAAGTTTCCTTCCTTATCTCATTTAACACTATCTATTTTTGCTGCTTTGTCTGAGTTAAGGATTGCTACCACTGCTTTTTTTTACTTCGGCTGAAACAAAATATATTTTGCTCCAACCTTTTACCTTTACTCTATATGTATCTCTCTGCTTCAAATGAGTTTCTTGTACGCAGCATATTGTAGGATTCTGGTTTTTAATCTACTCTGCTATTTGTGTACATTTTAAGGGGGAGTTCATCCTATTCACATTCAAGGTTATGATTATTAATTCTTTATTGCCCTCCATGCTATCATACTTCTGTTTGTATTTTTCCCCCTTTCTCTCCCCTTCATCCATATTCCCCAGTATTTTGTTTCTGAATACCACCCCCTTCAGTGTGTTTGTCCTCCTATATCACACCTTCCCCTTTCTTTGCCCTTTCCCTTTTTCCCTTTTCCCTTCCCTTCCTTTTGCTATTTCCCCCTTTTTCCCCATTTCCCTTCGCTTTCTCCATCCCCTCCCCGTTTCCCCTTTTAATACTTGAAAGGTTAGATGTTTTATAAGTTAAATGAGTATGTGTAGGTTTGCTTTAAGCCAAGTCTGATGAGAAGAAGATTCAGGCATTTCTCATCTGCTCCCTTCTTCCCCTATATTACCATGGGTATTTTTGTACCTCTTAGTGTAATGAGATTTACCCCATTTACTCCCCTCCCTCCTCCAGTCTCTTTCCTGTCCCCCTTTTATTAGGAGGTAGTGTTTTTAGATCATTCTATCTAAGTTATAGAAAATTCTGAGTGTCTGTCCCTTCAAATTCAGTGTATTCTATCGAATAGAGTCAAAATTCCTGAGAGTCATTAGGGTCTTTCTCCCAAGTGGGGTTAAAGCCAGTTACATCTCTTTAGATAGCAGTCTCATGGATAGGTCATGAATGTCCATCATTTCTGGCTAGGACTTTTCTCTCTGTTAGAGTAACAATTCTCAAGATTTATGAGAATCTTTTTCCCCCATCCTGGGATATAACCAGTTTCATCTTACTGGATTGCATTTTTTTTTCTTTACCACCACCCTTTTTGTTTTAACCTTTTCATGTGTCTCTTGAACCTCCTGCTTGATGTCCAAATTTTCTGTTTAGCTCTGGTCTTTTCATCAGAAATTTTTGGAATTCTTCCATTTTGTTAAATGTCCATCTTTTTCCCTGGAAGAGAAGGCCCAGCTTTGCAGGAAAGTAGATTCTTGGCTGCATTCCAAGCTCCCGTGCTCTTCGAAATATCTCATTCCTGGCCCTTCGATCCCTTAAAGTTGATGCTGCAGCCAGGTACTGCATGATCCTTACTGTGGCTTCTTGATATTTAAATTCTTTCTTTCTGGCTGCTTGCAGGAATGTCTCTTTTATCTGATAGTTCTGGAGTTTGGCCACAACATTCTTTGGTATTTTCATTTTAGGATCTTTTTCTGGTGGGGAATCAATGTACTCTTTCAATAACTACTTTGCCCTCTGATTCCATGATATCAGGGCAGTTTTCCATGACTAGATCCTGTAATATTAAGCCCAGGCTTTTTTCCTCTTCAATGTTTTCAGGAAGTCCTATAATTTTCAGGTTGCCCCTCCTTGATCTGTTCTTGAGGTCAGAGGTTTTGTTGATTAGTTATTTTACATTTGCTTCTATTTTTTTCTATTTTTTGATTTTGTTTAACTGACTCTTGTTGTCTCATGGAGTCATTAGTTTCTGGAGACTCCATTATTTTTTGGGGAGGAGTTTTCTTCATTACCCTTTTGCAACTCCTTTTCCAATTGGTCAATTCTACTTTTGAAAGAGCTTTCCATTTGACCAATTGAGGTTTTGATAGAATTAATTTCTTTTTGCATTTGCCCATTTGAAGATCTGAGAGATTTATTCTCGTTTTGTATTTGTCCAATTGTACTGTCTAAGGTTTTGCTTTCTTTTTTCAAGGTATTAATTGTATCTCCCAAATTTTTAAGCTCCTTCCTTATTTCTTCAAGGAAGTCCTTCTGTGCTGAAGACCAGATTGTATTTTCCTCAGAGGTTTCAGGTTTCTCTTTCCCTTTTGAGAATTTTTCTATGTATCCACTTTTCCGCTGACCCTTCTGCATTTTGCTAAGTCCTGAGTTGGGGAGGGGCAGGTTCACAGGGGCTTAGGATCGCTAAAGGCTTTACTCACTGAGTGCAGTTCCTCCGGTTGGCCAGTAGGAGGTGTTGGTTGCTTTCTCTGGAGTGTCTGTGACCTTGCTTGAGGCTTTCTCCCTTTGCTTGAAGGGAGGGTTTGGAGCTATTGAATTATTTTGCCTTCAATCATTGGTGGGCTTTACCCTGGCCTGTGGTCATTTCTCAGCTCAGCTGGTTCTTCTGCTTACACACCTGGGTCTAAGGCAGAAGTAGTTTGCATTTGTTTGATAGGGAAGAAGTCTGAATTGTAATGGGTCTCAGACCAGAGGAGCCCAGAGATGGTGTCTGAAGCCTTCCTGCTCCAGAACTCTCCCCTCAGCCCTGTCTGGGATCTCCTGGGGGACAACTCCAACCTCAGCACCTCCACTCCCCCACCCACTCACGCCCCCACAGTCCAGCCCCACCACTGATACAGCAGCTTTGGCTCTCAGGCCCTCAGACTCCCAGTTCCAATTCAGCTGTTAATCTGCTTGATCCAGGGCTGATCCTCCCTCTAAGCCCAGACTCACCCACCCGAATTTGGCCCAAGCTGCTGCCAGTGACAAATCCTCGAGATAGATGTTCATTCTCTGGTCTTTTCTTTCTGGGTTTTGTGGGTCAGATTTCTTTTAAGAGGTTTGTTTCTTGTGATATATGGGGAAGAGACCAGGAGACTTTAGAACTGTGCCTGTCTTCTCTCTGCCTTCTTGGCCCCGAAACATTTTTAACAAAATATTTATGTAAAATGCTAACCTGACTGTTCCTTGCAGTGGGGAGTGAGGTGGGAAGGGAGGATGTAGGGAAATTTTGTAACTTGGAATTATATCTGTACATATGGATGAAAATAAATAAATTAAAACAAAAGAAATGAAAGACAAACCTGACTTTTTGCCCCTTAGAGAAGGGGAGTGGGAAGGGAGAGTGGAAGAAAATTTTGTAACTTAAAAATATACATGAATAAGTAAATAAATAAATGAATTTTAAAAAAGAAAATAGAGGACAAACATTAGAACATCTGAGTCATCTAAAAATAGATAGTCTTGAACTGATTGTGACTATAAACCTCAATCAGCTATTCTAGAATCCTGACATAGATGAATCAAAAGGTTAATTTTTTTATTTTACTATCATTTCTTTATTCCAATAAAGTACCTATTGAGATTCAAGGATATCTGAGGGAAAACTAACAAGAAAATTCAAATGAAAAACTAGATGTGCGACTGAGAGTATGGGAGATGTTTCAATGTTAATTATGAAAATTCTCTAAAGAAGAAGAGACATTGTTATATTAGGAAGGAGCCATGAAGAGGAGGAGAGACCAAGGTGAGGCACTAGAAGAAGGGATGCAGATGACCAAGACAAAAGAATAAATATCAGGATTATTGTGTTCCCCAGTTTTCTAGATGTCGGAGCTGGGGTGGCTTTGAGAATCTAAAATTATCACCTGAAGAATGATCTTCAAAAATTAAATGACCTAAAATCCATGGTTTATTTTAAAAATATTCAGAGGTGTTAAGAATAGTTATCTACCTATAGTTAAGAAAATTTGTTAGATTTTAAAACTTTGTATGTAAGACCCTTATAATAATGATCCAGGAAAAAACAGCTTAAACATTGCTTATAGAGCCTCATGATGTTGGGGAAATGCATCCAGATAAATGGAGAACTTGAAGACCAGATTCCCCTTTGGAGGTGAAAAAACATTCTGACTCAGGAGGGTAAGAAAGATTTAGATTTTAATTTACAAGTTTCACAACTGCTTACAAGTTATTACAAAGTGTTCATGTGTCACTAAAGGTTCACAAAGGCAAACAGCAAAGATATTTTAAAAAGGGAAAAGAGTAGTCACAGATGTGACTAGGCCTAAACTCATGTGGATCCTCAGTAGAAGACAGGAGCAGTCAAACTTTTAATATTTGTCCTTTATTCTCAAAGAAGACCCTAAAATCAGGGAGGTAAGGCCATTACATGGATATGAATTGTATTAGAAGTGCTTGATTCAGTACCCAGTCTCACTTTCTTCTCTGGAGTCATCTAGGGCCAGTGGTCAAATATAGATCAGGACAAGATAGACCTGGATGTGAGGTAATTAGGGCTAATTAAATTGCCAGAGGTAATGCAGTTAGTATTTTATTGAGACCAGATATTAACCTCCTGACTCCAAGATTGGTCTTCTATGTTGAGGGGTAGTATAGCCCATCTCAGGTGAGGGAGGATTCAGGGGGAGGGGTTTAAGGATTAATCCACTGTACATGACTGGAATCAGATAAGGTCAAGAACCAGAATGATGTAGGAATGGGAGAGAAGATGGGTTGAGGTTGCTTTCCATTATCTTGGTGAACTTTCATTTGAGAAGTGTATTGCCTTAAACAATGGAGAAAGTCAGAGACTCTCAGAAAATATCAGGCAAAGATAATAGTTCCTTAATATAACAAGGCTAGACAAATGTTTCTCCTCCAAAACTAAGAGGGTCTGACTTTAGAATCCAAAGTCACAGTCCCTTGGGACTTTAACTACTGTGAATTCCCAGGACTTGACAAGCATCTATGTTGTTGGGGATGCTGAGAACACTGAATTTCATAGCTAAGACATAAGTCCTGCCTTGGAACGTTCAGATTTGGAGTGAAAAACTTAGATAATCAATGATATATGGGATGCCTAGTGGTGCAATATTTTTACTAGCTTGAAAAAAAATTGGATTTAAGAGCTATCAGTTGACTAAAACTGTCAAATTTGCTACTCTAGAGTCTACAGGGACTACTAAAGAGAGAAGGGGAGATTTTCTGGGTCTGGGAAGGGGCATTTTCAGAAATAAGATTATTTGAGCAGAGAGCAAGAGAGAGTGTCAGGCATGGGAGTTGTCATGGGGGAAAAATGAGAGAACTGGCAGTGCCCATAGAAGAGGGGACCTCAAAGCAAATATAGTTCTTAGCCAGAAAATGTCAGATTTTACAGTGTCCACGAAAACAGAATATGTTATTGGGTTGAGTGATGAATAGAACAAAATTCATCTCCTTTGCAAGGGTCCTCCCAAGGTAACATCTTACAACTCACAAGGATTTATTTTCATAACCATAGATATGAATATCTAAATCATTATATACATATATATATATATATATATATATGTGCATTTGTGCATATATGGGCCCAAATATAGGTTATTTTTTTACTAATCTTGAAAAGAAGAACATAGATTTTTAATAAAGATCATTTCATTCTTCCAATATAGTTTTTCTTGCGTTGATGATGTGTAAGAAAAATAACAAAACTGGGGGGGGGGGTGGAGCCAAGATGGCAAAAAGAAGGGAT
Source organism: Macrotis lagotis (assembly GCF_037893015.1). Classification (NCBI taxonomy): domain Eukaryota; kingdom Metazoa; phylum Chordata; class Mammalia; order Peramelemorphia; family Peramelidae; genus Macrotis; species Macrotis lagotis. The sequence goes on from NC_133666.1 coordinate 86,119,353, forward strand.
CTAGTCTTAGGAGCTCTCTGATAAAACTCATAAGCTAAGGACTCTAACTAAACTTTCCAGAGACAGAACCCACAAAGGCACCCAGTGAGGCAGTTCTCCTATTCAAGGTAACCTGGAAAAGAGCAGAAAGGCTCTGCATCCCAGGGTCCTAGGGGCGTCCTGCCAGAGGGGTGGCCCACCAGAGTGAAAGAACCTCAGCCTCCCGGAGGCAGCCCCAGGGTGCTGGGAGCCACAGCTCACAGCAGCGGGGGAGTCTCCTGAGTTGCACCCTGGGGAGCACCAGGCACAAAGTGGGGGAACAGTGGGGGACCTCTGCCATAGCAAGCACGTGGAGCCCAGCCCTCAGGGCACACAGTGAGCAGCTTGCTCTTTCTGTGGCCCAGATCCGGAAACAGAAGCAGGCAGGATCCTCCAGGGCATGAGCCCATTGAGTTGAGGGAGGGGAGTGAAGAGAGACTGCAGAGCTCTGTCCTCTGCCTCTGGAACAGGACTTTGGGGCTCTGACCACATTCAGATCCTGATCGCAGTCTAGGCCCTCTTATAGAACAGCAGGCCCCCCCCCACCTCAGCCCCGTTGCAGAGGGGGGTGCTTATGGTCATTCACAAACCAGGAGGGAGGACAGAGCCTCACACACTGAGACCCTTGTGGGAGTGTCCCAAAAGCTCAGGAAGCAACCCAAAACCAGGCCCAGGCTGGGAAAATGAGCAAGCAGAGAAACAAAAGGAAGACTATTGAGAAATATTTTGCAAGTGAGCCCAAGAAGGATCAAAATACTCAGTCTGAAGATGAGGAAGGACAGGCTCCTGTATCTAAAGACTCCAAGAAAAACAGAAATTGGGCTCAGGCTATGATAGACCTCAAAAAGGACTTTGAAAATCAAATGAGGGAGTTGGAAGAAAAACTGGGAAAAGAAAGGAGAGAGATGCAGGAAAAACATGAAAATGAAGTCAGCAGCTTAGTCAAGGAAATCCAAAAAAAAATGCTGAAGAAAATAGCATGCTAAAAACCAGGTTAGGTCAAATGGATAAAACAGTTCAAAAAGTTATTGAGGAGAAGAATGCTTTAAAAAGAAAAATTAGCCAAATGGAAAAAGAGATAAGAAAACTCTCTGAGGAAAAGAAATCCTTCACACAAAGAATAGAATTCAAGGGAGATTGAGGAATTTACCAGAAATAAAGAATCAATACTTCAAAACCAAAAAGAAAAAAAGAAAAATTAGAAGAAAATGTGAAATATCTCATTTTAAAAACAACTGATATGGAAAACGGACTTAGGAAAGATAATTTAAAAATTATTGGAATACCTGAAAGTCATGATCAGGAAAAGAGCCTTGACATCATTTTCAAAGAATTACTACAGGAAAATTGCCCTGATATTCTAGAAGCAGAGGGCAAAATAGAAATGGAGAGAATCCACCGATCCCCCAGAGAAACAGATGCCAAAAAACCTAGGAATATTATAGACAAGTTCCAGAACTCCCAAGTCAAAGAAAAAATACTACAAACAGCCAGAAGGACACAGTTCAAATATCGTGGAGCTGCAGTCAGGATCACACAGGACTTATCAGCAACTACATTGGAAGCGCATAGGGCTTGGAATACAATATACCAGAAGGCAAAAAAGCTTAGGATGCAGCCAAGAATGAACTATCCAGCAAGATTGAATGTCCTCTTCCAGGGAAAAAGGTGGACTTTCAATGAACCAGGGAAATTTCAAATCTTCCTTTTGAAATGGCCAGAGCTGAACAGAAGGTTTGATTTTCAGATACAGGACTCAGGTGAAGCATGGAGATTGGAGGAGAGGGGCGAAATATGAGGGACTTAATGAGGATGAACTTCATGTATTCCTGCATAGAAAAATGACACTGATAATACTCATATGAACCTTCTCAGTTAATAGAGCAGGTAGAGGGAGCTTTTATAGTTGAAGCACAAGAAAAAGCTGAATTCGAAGATAAAATATGGTGTAAAAATGGACTCAATAGAAAAACAGGGAAATGGAATGGGAGAAAGAAAAAAGAGGGCAAATAGTCCAAAATATTTCACATAATAAGATTTTTTTTATTACAATATGCTATTGCAATGATATGGAAGGGGGGAGGCAAGGGGGAATGAGGGAACCTTTGCTCTCATAAGAGATGGCTAGGAGAGGAAACAGCATATATCCTCAACTGGGTATAGACCTCTGGAGTAAGAAGGAGGGGGGGAGCAGGTGGAAGGAGTTGGGATGTGAATAAAGGACGAGAGGATGGACCATGGGGGGACAGTGGTCAGATATAACGCATTTTCTTTTTTACTTCTTACTAGGGGCTGTGATTGGATGGCCTGCCCAGGACCATAGGGCCAGGTGGATTCTGGGCCTAAGGGGTGGTATGGGGGCTCAAGGCTTCTTGGCCCCAGGACCAGGGATCTGTCTGCTGTGCCACTCAGCAACCCTACAGCAGAGTCAGAGTGAAAGGAGGGAGAAAATATAGTACCTGGTATTGGAGAAATAAGAAAGGAGGGAGTTGCGATGAGCAATGGTAACGTTGGAAAAAATATGGAAGTAACTTTTGTGATGGACTTATCATAAAGAATGTGATCCACTCATGACAGAGTTGATGGTGTTGGAACAAAGACTGAAACACATTTTTTGTTATTATTATTTGGGGGAGGGTGCAGGGCAAGTGGGGCTGGGTGGCCTGCCTGGGGCCACATAGCAGGGTGATCATTCGGTGTCTGGGGCCAGATTTGGACCCAGGTGCTCTTGGCTCAAGGGCCAATGCTCTGTCTGCCACCCCTATTATTATTACTATTTTATTTTATTTTGGATCTTTTTTTTTTCTTCTTTTTGGTTTTTGCAGGGCAGTAGGGATCTGGTGGCTTGCATGTCACACAGCTGGGTGATTGTTGGGTTTACGCGGCTGGATGTGGGCTCAGGTGCTCGTGGCTCCAGGGCTAGTGCTTTGTCCATTGCGTCACCTGGCCATACCTACAATTATTACTATTATTTTTATTAATGTAATTTTTTTCTCTCCCCTTTACTTTTTTCGCCCAAGCAATTCTATCTATATTCATGGGGGGAAGGGTATTTTGTTTACTTGTAAACAAGAATATTTTATTAATGTAAAAAAAATTTCTACAAAATGAGAATAAAAAAATAAATTAAAAAAAGAAAAATAACAAAACTAAAACAAAAGAATAACACAAAACCCTTCTATGATTAATCAGAAATGTCAGAGATTTTACTGAACTTATTGTTAAAGTTTTGAATAGCCAATCACCTAATTCCAAAAACAATAACTGCTATACAACTAAAGAAATACTGCTCATATATTTCTTTCTAGTAAAAATGGTGTTTCTGTGAATATTAATAAATGTAACAATCTAGAATGTTTTTTTTTTGCTTTTTGCCAGGCAATGGGGTTATGTGACTTGCCCAAGGTAACAGAGCTAAGTAAATATTAAGTACCTGAATTCAAATTTGAACTCAGGTCCTCCTGACTCTAGAACCAATGCTCTATCCACTGCACCATCTAACTGCTCCTCAAATTTTTTGACCTGAAAACATCGTATTTAATATAAAGAGTTTATAAGGTAGAAAACTTCTATTTCAAAATCAATACATTTTAAATTTATTTATTTATTTTGAATTTTACAATTTTTCCCCTAATCTAGCTTCCTCTCCCCCAGCCCCCTCAGGAAGAAGTCTGTTAGTCTTTACATTGTTTCCATGGTATACCTTAATCTAAGTTGAATGTGATGAGAGAGAAATCATATCCTTAAGGAAGAAATCTAAAGTATGAGAGATAGCAAAATTGCATAATAAGATAGCATTTTTAAAATTAACATTATTAATCTTTGGTCTTTGCTTAAACTCCACAACTCTTTCTCTGGATACAGATGCTATTCTCCATTGCAGATGGGCCCAAATTGTGCCTGGTTGTTGCAGTGATGGAATGAGCAAGTCCATTAAGTTTAATCATCACCCCCTTGTTTCTGGTAGGGTGTACAGTATTCTTTCAGTTCTGCTCATCTCACTCAGCATCAGTTCATGCAAGTCCTTCCAGGGTTCCCTGAATTCCTATACCTCCTGTTTTATAATAGAATAATAGTTTTTCCATCACATACATATATACCAAAGTTTATTAAGCCATTCCATAATTGATGGACATTCACTCAATTTCCAATTCTTTTTCACCACAAACAGGGCTGCTATCAATATTTTTTAGCGTTTTCATGATCTCTTCAGGGTATAGACCAAGTAGTGGTATTGTTGGATCAAAGGGTATGCACATTCTTTTTTACCCTTTGGGCGTAATTCCAAATTTCTCTCCAGAAACCTTGGATGAGTTCACAGCTCCACCAACTATGTATTAGTATCCCAGGTTTCCCACCCACATCCCTTCCAGCTTTGATCATTTCTGATCATATTGGCCAGTCTGAGAATTGTGAAGTAGTACCTCACAGATGCTTTAATTTGCATTTCTCTAATGCTAGTGCTTTAAAGTGATTTTTCTTATGACTATGGAGCACTTTGAATTCCTCATTTGTAAATTACCTTTGCATAGCCTTTGACCATTTGTCAATTGAGGCATGACTTGCTTTCACAATCAGCATAATTTAAAGACCCATGTTTATTGTAATCATAATCCAATTAAGAAAAATAAAAATAATATCTTGACCACATTTAGCATAGTAAGACTTTAGAAGCAAAAATATGTCTTTGATGGTCCTGAGAACACTAACGGTTTAGGCTTTCAGGTACCTTTCATGTTGCAATGTTGAAAGTTTCTGATCAGCGAGATATACAATGTTTGAGTAAGAAGAGAAATCATTCCTTTAAATGCAAAAAAGAAGGAGTGGAAACTTAAGACAAAATATGGAATCATGCAAATCACTTTGAAACTAGAATATTTTAGAGTAATGGACTATAAGGCCTAGAATGTGAGGCTATTCTAGGCTTTCAATTTTCTAACATTAATTGTTAGATATACTAGAAGAAGAAGAAAATAGAAGGTGTGGGGCAATGAATAAAGTACTAGGTCTGGATTTCATCAGGACCTGAATTCAAATATAATCTCAGAAATGTATTAGCTTTGTGACCCTAGACAAGTCACTTCATCCTCATTTGCTCCAAAAACCAACCAAAAAAGACTGTTAGAAAATTTGTGGACTCAAAGTACAATTTATCAATCATTGATATTTTATTCAGCAGATTATTAGGCCTGAGAGTTGCCATGGAAAAAAAGGAGAAAACTAGGAGCACTTGGAAGAAGTTAGATGAGAATTGATAGAATCAGAATGGTCAGACCTGCTGCATGTTAAATGTTTCCATATACCAAACATGGGAGGGTCCTGAAAACAATTATTTGGCCTAGAAGGGTTAGGAAGGACGATATCAGTAATTTATTGATCGATGATCTTTTCTAATCTTGCCTGAAACAGTGAAGAATGAAGACAATTTTAGATTTTTAATAGATCATCCTTTTTATGATTAAATTTATATTATGCTTAAAAGAAAAACTCAGGGGGCAGCTAGGTCGTGCAGTGGATAGAGCACTGGCCCTGGATTCAGGAGGACCTGAGTTCAAATATGGCCTCAAACACTTAATGATTAACTGTGTGATCTTAGGCAAGTCACTTAACCCCATTGCCTTGCAAAAAAAAGAAAGAAAAGCACAAATCTTTAAACATAATACAAATGAATATCATGAAATTACTGTCTTTTGTCTGCCTCTAATTGTTTACCAAATCCTGAAAGACCTAAAATTCTGCATATGTGAACAAATGTAATTTCATGTCCCTTGTTCTTTGGTAAAGAAACCTGAATATATAATCGGATTTATTCTATTGAATGTGGGGGTCTTTCCCACCTACCCCCCAAAAAGAAGCTGAGATATAATGACGACTGACAAGGGGTAAAACTTAATTTTCAAAATCTGAATATCTTTACTGCTCCTGTGCATTGTAATAAAAATGATAACATTTTTCCCAAAATTAATGTTACCTTATAGATCATTGGACACTAAAGCCTTAAAACAGAGAATGCAATGACTTGCAAAATTCTTAGAGCACTGAATATCTGGTAAGAGCAATGTTGGCTATCAGGGAGGAGTACTATGGCTGTTGTGTCTATGTGCAGGTATGTAAGTGTAACACAGAAAAAGTGTAAGACAATTAGATTGCAATCTAATCAATATGCCCACCCCATACCACTGATGATTCAGACCAATGGCTGGTTCACAGGCAGAGGAGAAAACCTTTAAAACTACATCTAAGACCAGACACAATTTGGGGCCTTTCGCACTAGGAGAAACAGTTCTTTCCTGTAGAAAAGTTGATTAATAAAAGCTACTTTAATCATTCTAGACAATGTTTTTATAATTGTGAGCCATATATAACATCTGGGCTTCCATTAATATTTCAGGGAATAATGTTGGAGGTTCATGAGAACTTAAACTCCAGAATTTTCTTCATAAGGCTAAATTCTTCCTTCTGGATATCCTGATTTTGAGTGGAACATTAAGTCAAAGTATTAGATTAAGAAAGACACTTAAAACTTAGAATATTTGAGAAAGAAGGAAATACTTAACCAGAATTCTGAAGCAGATGAGCAGTGAAAATCAGAGTCAGTGTTGAATCTTACTAGGAGAGAGAAAGAATTATACTGAGGGTTATAAAGTAAATAGTCAGAAGCAGTTGGTTTTGACCACTGAGACTAACAGGACTTAGAGGAGCCATGGGGAAGAGAATGATTGAAGTAGGGGAACATGGACAAAGGGGGATATTAGAGAGAGAGGAAATGTGTTAGAGAAGCAAATATCAGAACTTCAATTGTCCTATAAGCAAATGTATGGGTAAGTGGAGATGACTTAAGAAGATTAGGCATCTGCTCTAAAATTGGCAAGAGAATGGAAAATTTCTACCATGTCAACGAATGATTTTTATCTCTAGTCTTAATCCAATGGAAGTAAGGAAATCAAATCGGTTTATAATGAAAAAATCAATTCTTGCTATTCACTGGAAAGTCAAATATTGAAGCTAAAGTTTAAATCCTTTGGCTATATAATGAGAAGATGGGACTCATTGCTAAAGATACTTAACCTGGGAAAGACTGCAGGAAAAAGTAAAAGCAGGTGGCAAAGGAAGAAATTAATAGATAGTGTATCAGAAAAAAAATAAACTAAACTTGCATATAATTTGAGAGAGAATTGAGGATAGAACAGAAATTCATGGAATACTATTGTCCAAAGTGTCAGGAGGATTCAGAAAGGAAGAAATGACTGTAGAAAATCAAATATTCTTAGAAAACTCAAGTATTAACTGACTCAATTTTATTTAAACAACTTGGTACATATTTATCTGAGATCATCTAATGAATTCAGTGTGAATCGTGTATTGAATATGAATTAAAGAATCAAAAAAGAAAAAATACCATTGAAAAATATCAGCAAAATATTTAGTGTATATTTGTTGCATAACCAAAAAAAGAATAGAAATCACACATAACCTGAACATGAGAACAATTTCAGTTGCGTGCATTCCTTCCTTGATAGTCATAATAAAAATGATTTTCAAAAAAATTTTATTTCTTGGAACAGTCTTAGCCATAGAAATCTTGATATGGTAATACATTAATTTTGAAAGAATCATAACATTTGTATGAACTATAAATGTTGTGAAAATTATTGAATTAATCAAAAATTAAAATTATGCTTTGACCCAATTAAGAATGATATAGTTTAAATTTAAAAAATAGTAATTTTGATGGTTCCTAGAGTACAAAAGGCGTATGCTTCCAGATACCACTCACATGGGAATATTAAAAGCAGTAGAGAGCAGAGACAGAAAATTTCTGCCCTTGAAGTCAAATCATCCTTCTAAATATTCCAATAGGGAGGTGAAAGAATATGTGATCACTGAGAGCACTTGGAATCAAGTCTTTGTGTAATGGATCAAAATGTTGAATTCAGAATCTTGAGTTTGATTTGGCTATAGTATCTATACCTTCAGCATTGAGATGGAGCATATTTAGTGGCTCAGAATGGACATTATCAGAAACAGGAGGGTTGCATGATGTTGCCACAGTCAAGAAAATGAAGGAGGTAAGAGCCCACTTTGAAGAGATATCAATGTAAAGAATTCCCTGAAATCAAAAGGTCAGATCTTGTAAATCCTTAAAACCACCAGATCTGATGGCTAGGCATTCTCTGATAACAGAAATGATCAGTTTTTAAAGGATCTTGAATTGGGAAATATCAAAAATGGCCAAGATGTACTCTCAGATATATCTCTAGTTGGCACACATATTGAACTCTTATAGGAAAAAAGAAAATGAGAAAGGTAGATTTTTCTTATGTGATAAAATGATAATTCCAATTTATCATTGAGTACTGATTGGTGGTAATAGAAAAAGAAAAATATCTGACATCCTTAACTTCAGAGTCTTAAGAGAGAATCATGAAAATTCTATCAACTAAGGCCACACAAATTAAAATCTACCATCCTTAAATATTTGTGTAGGAAAAAAAATGCAATTCTCTATGAGTGCTTCATTGATGGCAAAATCTTAACAATAGTAATTTTGATAATGAACGATCAGTATTTGAAGTCATTACAACATGGATTTTTACATAATAGGAACAGATTTCTTTTTGGAAAGCAGTAAATAGGCAAGACTCCCGTATGATCTTAACATAAAATAATAAAAGAGGTGTAAATCAGTACAGGGTTCCTCTATATATGAGAATATGATATCAGTTTAAGTCCTTAGGAAAAAGAATATATAGCCTTCCAGGTATAAGGAAAAGATTCAAATTGATGGTGGAAAGATCTCATAATAAAGAATATCCTTCATTGCCCCACTTCAGAGTGAAACAATAAGTAACTCATCGGGAAACAAAAATTTTATGAATTGTTCTTTGACTTAAAATCTACAGTATCTGAGTTTTGTGGAAATGTACAATCTAGAATCCTGAGCTGGATTCCTAAAGAAACAAGAATGTTAGCTGGGAGGCCTGCCTAGAAGAGAAAGACTGGGAGATGCTCAGAGACTGATCAGGGAAATTGTCTTAAGAAATGGGATTTTAGAACCAATAAGGGGAGGTCTTGGAAGAGCCTTGGAGAAGGCAAGGAGAGATTGAAGAGAACCTATTAAAAAAAGGGATTAAGGAGAGATCTCCAAATGTAAGGATGGTTTTTGTGGGACAGAGCCCAGATTGGGGGGGTAGTGGAAGGAAATCCCATAAGTTCTCACCCAGAACACTCCAAACACCTTAAAATTATGGTTCTAATCAAATTCTAGAGTGACAAAATGCACAGAAAGAATAAGTGAAACAATTTTCTGGTCCAAGAAAACTTGGAAGAGCTGTGAGAAAGGTCTATTCCACCAGGATTGGAAAGGGCCATAGTGTAGCCCCCGCTGCTCCAGTCACCAGATAAAATAGACTCCAGTCATACTGGAACAGCTCGTGGGGCACCTGGGTCCCTGGGGGTGCTTGGGTATGTGGCAGTGGGGCATTTATTAGGCCTCTCAATCCAGGAATTTCCATAGGCAACTTGGAAGAGCAGCTGAAACACTCTGCCATGCCAGAGTGAGTACAGAGTCTAGCCCAATGCAAGCCTTAGTGTATCCCCACCCCAGGAACTTTTGGAGTCATGCAGCAGCTGCTTTAAGAGTTCTAAGCCAATGAATGGTAAGAGGGTCAGGGGAGACTGAAGAGGTCTTTATGCTATCATTGAGGCAGGACTCTGTGACTTTGCCCATACTCAAATCTAGGTCACAATCTGGGGCCCCATACTGCCATAGTGGAACAGGGACCCTCCTCAGAGCTCCAGGGCAAGGAGAGTGTTACAGATAAAATCAGAGACCAGAAGAGCAGTCAACCTTTCATAAGACCTTGAAGGAATTAAACAAAAACCTCAGTGTTAATTCATAAGCTCTTATAATAAACAATACTATTATATACTCATAATGAGAATTATAAGTTGCTATGCACAGTGTAATAAAAATCAATTAAAAAAACCTTCAATGCATTCAATTTATAGTTCAAACTATGATGTTTCTTTGGAACCCAAAATATTCCATTTTGAAATGTCTTTAACATATTGAGAGACTGGATTTTCAGTTCTCATTTAAGGAAACTTGAGTTCTCGTATAACTAATTTACAACTGGGTCTATGTCCCAACTCTAAATGTCCCTCTTTGGAGTAGAGCCATGAGTGCTAAGTAAAATGTTATGATGAAAAATGGAAGACAAACCTCTCATTGTGATAGCAGGAATTCCTGATGGAACATGAATTAGAATTTGCTCTGGTAAAGACCTTATCATAGAAAATATCATAAATGTCAATTTTCATATATGGTATAAGTGAGCTACTATATTACCAAGTTGTAGGGAATTTCACTAAAAAAGAGGCAGATTTTGCAAAAGATATCAATCCCTTTCTGAAATTTAATTAATATTCTATTGTAAAAATACTTTAAAATTTCATTCACAATGAAACAGTTACAAAAAGATCAAATTATTACATTTTGGCAAATAATAAAACACTCCTGTCTCAAACCACTTTGACACCAAAATAAATGTTACATCCTGGAAGTCTTTTGTTCAAGATTACTTCTGATATTACCATTTTTCTTACCAATAATACAATTGATTTCTGGCCTAAATGGCTGAAAGAAGAGAGGTACAGTGCTAACCTCCTGATCTCCCCCGCCATATATGATATGTAAGAAATCTCTTAACAGAAATTCGATCAACAAAACACAGAAAGAAAAGCCAGGAGAAGAGCATCCACCTCAGGATCTGTCTTTCAAGATCGTGGGTAAGTCTGGGCACAAAGGGTGGACTCTGCCTGGAGCATGGTACCTGTGAGAGAGCTTGGGAGACTGGATCAGCAGTGGATTAGCCTGATTAGCAGCAGGGCTGGAGACCAGGAGCCTTAGGTCCTGAGAGCCTGAGGGCCTGAGGGCCTGAGAACGCGACTGGCTTGAACAACCGTGGGTCTAGAGCCTGGTCAACTCCCGAGGCTTGGGTCAACTAGAGAACAGAGGCATTGGTATTGGTGCTGACCCTCAGGTCAGGGCTAGAGGGAGAGGTCATGAGTAGGAGAGTTGTAGACATGGATTCTTGGGCTCCTCTGGTCAATAGGAACTCAGAGTCCACACCTCCATTTCAGCTGTAATCTCTTCCCAGAGCAAACACAATTACAGACTACCTCTGTCCCAGGCTAGGTTCAAGCAGCAGATCAACCTTAGCTGACAATAGGGAGAGTGATCACCTCACCCCAGGGTATATTGATCAAAGGTAAAAGTATTTAACAGCTTCAACCACTCCCTCTAGGCCAAGGGAGAGGGCCTCAGTCAAGGTCCCAACTCAAGCCTGACTTAATATTACAGGAGGGAAAATTGCCCTGATATCATGGAACCAGAAGGCAAAATAGTTATTGAAAGAATATATCGATCCCCTCCAGAAAGAGATCTTAAAATGAAAACACCAAGGAATTTTTTGGTCAAATTCCAGAAATATCAGATCAAAGAGAAAATCCTGCAATCAGCCAGAAAGGAACAATTTAAATGCCAAGGATCTACAGTAAGGATTACAAAGGACCTGATTGTATCAACATTAAGGGATCAAATGGCCTAGAATGAGGTATTCCTAAAAGCAAGGGAGCTTGGAATGCAGGGAAGAATCGCCTATCTGGCAAAGTAGAGTCTTCTCTTTCAGGGGAAAAGATGGATATTTAATGAAATGGATGACTTCCAACAATTCCTGATGAAAAAAACCAGAGATCAATAGAAAATATGGACATCAAACAAGAGGTTCAAGAAACACATAATAAAGTGAAAAAAGGGGGGTAAAGAAAAAAAAACTGCTATCCAATAAGATGCAACTGACTATATCCAAGCATGGGGAAAAGATTATCATAGCTCTTGAGAACTGTAAGTCTATCAGAGAGAATATACTAAGCCAGAACTGATAGATACTCAGGATTTTTCTATGACTTAGAATAATTTAAAAATACTTCCTCATTAAAAAGGGGGACAGGAAGGAGATGCAAGGAGGGAGAGAACTGAATGGAGTAAATCTCATTACATTCTGAGGCAGCACTAAACACCTACTGTCATAAAGGAGTAGAAGGGAGTTGATGAAAAATACCTGAATCTTCTTCTCATCAGACTTGGCTTAAAGCTAACTAACACACACTCTCAGTTAACTTAAAAAAATCTTACCTTTCAAGTTTTAAAATGGGAAAAGGGGAGGAGAGATGGAGACAGGGAGGGGGAGGAAAAAGGGAACAAACAGAATTAAGAGAAGGGAAAAGGGAAAAAGGGAAAGGGGAAAGAAAGGGGAGGGGATTGATATAGGAGGGCAAACACACTGAAGATGGCAGTATTCAGAAACAAAATACTGGGGAACAGGTATAAAGGGGTAAAGGGGGAAAATAAAAAACATAGGGAAGTTAGCATGGAGGGCAATAAAGACTTACTAATTATAACTTTGAATGTGAATGGATTGGACTCTCCTTTAAAACATAAGTGCACAAAAAAGTGGATTAAAAACTAGAATCCTACAATATACTGCTTACAAGAAACTCATTTGAAGCAGAGAGATTCATATATAGTAAAGGTAAAAGGTTGGAGCAAAATATCTTTTTTTCAGGTGAATTGAAAAACGTAAGGCTACCAATCCTTATATCAGACAAAGCAGTTGCAAATATAGATTAGGTTAAAAGAGATAAGGAAGGAAACTTTGTCCAATTAAAAGGTACTATAGGCAATAATGTGAATTCAATACTGAATATGTGTGCACCCAATGGGATAGCATTCAAATTCTTAGAGGAGAAACTGAAAGAACTACAGGAAGACATAGACAGCAAAACTCTACTAGTGGGTGACCTCAACCTCGCACTCCCAGATATAAATAAATGGAAACATAAAATAAACAAGAAAGCAGTTAAGGAGATAAATATATTGTTGGAAAACTTAGATATGATATACTTATGGAGAAAACTGTATGGGAATAGAAAGGAATATCCATTTTTTCTGCAGTTCATGGCACTTACACAACAATTGACCATGTACTAGGGCATGAAAACTTAATAATTAAATACAGAAAGGAAGAAATACTGAATACATCTTTCTCAGATCATAATGCAATAAAAATAATACGCTATTTTGGGCCATGGAGATATAGACCCAGAACTAATTGGAAACAGAATAACCTCATTTTAAAGAATGAGTGGATCAAATATCAAATTATAGAAAGAATTAATTTTTTTTTCTAGATAATGATGATAATGAACAACATACCAAAAATATATGGGAAGCACTCAAAGCAGCTGTCAGGGGATATATTTTGTCTTTATTGTTTTTTTTGCAAGGCAATGGGGTTAAGTGGCTTTCCCAAGGCCACACAGCTAGGTAATTATTAAGGGTCTGAGGCCGGATTTGAACTCAGGTACTCCAGACTCCAGGGCTGGTGCTCTATCCACTGTGCCACCTAGCCACCCCAGATATATCTTTATATGCATGCATGAATAAATTAGAGAATGAAGAAATCTATGAACTAAATTCAAAATTACAAAAAGTTGAGAAAGAACAAATTAAAAACTCCCTATTACAAAGCAAATTAGAAATTCTAAAAATTAAAGGAGAGGGGCAGCTAGGTGGCCCAGGGGATAGAGCACCGGCCCTGGAGTCAGGAGTACCTGGGTTCAAATCCAGACTCAGACACTTAATAATTACCTAGATGTGTTGCCTTAGGCAAGCAACTTAACCCCATTTGCCTTGCAAAAAAACCCTAAAAAAATTAAAGGAGAAATTAATAAAATCAAAAGCAAGAAAATCATTGAATTAATAAATAAATCCAAGAAGTTGGTTTTATAAAAAAAAACAATAAAATTGTTAAACCTCTGGTCAGTTTGATTAAAAAAAGAAGGAAGAAAACCAAATTGATAGTATCATGAATGAAAAAGGAGGACATTAAAGTAATAATTCAGAATTATTTTGCCCAACTCTATGCCAATAAATTTGACAATCTAAGCTAAATGATCAAATATTTACAAAAATATAAGTTGTCCAGGTTAAATAAAGAAGAGATTAAATATCTAAACAACACTATCTCAGAAAAAGCAATACAACAAGCCATTGAACTGCCTTGAAAAAAACTCCAGGGCCTGATGGATTCACAAGTGAATTGTAACAAACATTTAAGGACCAATTAGCTTCAATTCTATGCAAACTTTTTGAAAAAAAATAGGGAAAGATGGAACTCTGCTTAACTCTTTCCTATAACACCAATATGATGCTGATACCTAAACTAGGAAGTGTTAAAACAGAGAAAGAAAATTATAGACCTATAGCCCTGATGAATATAGATGCAAAACACTTAAATAAAATCTCAGCAAAATAATTACAAGTTATCAGTAGGAAAATACATTATGACCAAGTAGCATTTATCCCAGGAATGCAAGGTTGGTTCAATATTAATATAACTGTTAGTATAATTAATTATAAAAGCAACAAGCCTATCAGAAATTATATGACTATATCAATAAATACTGAAAAAGCTTTTGACAAAATATAGTACCCATTCCAACTAACAACACTAGATAGTATAGGAATGACTTCACTATTCCTTAAAATAATAAGCAGTATCTGTTTGAAACCAACAACAAGCATTATATTCAATGGGGAGAGGTTAGAGGCATTCCCAATAAGTTCATGGGTGAAACAGGGATGCCCATTATCACCAATACTATTCAACATCATATTAGAAATGTTAGCTTCAGCAATAAGAGAAGGAAAAAGAAATTGAAGGAATTAAAATTGGGAAGAAAGAGAAAAAACTCTCACTCTTGCAGATGACGTGATGATATACCTAGAAAACGCCAAGAAATCACCAAAGAAACTACTGAAAACAATTAACAACATTAGCAAGGGTGCAAAATATAAAATAAATGCTCATAAATCCTCATTTCTATGTGAGTAACAAGATGCAGCAGGAAGAGCTAGAAAGAGAAATCCCATTCAAACTAGGCTCAGACAATATAAAATACCTGGGAGTCTAATTGCCAAGGCAGACTTAGAAATTTTTTGATAACAATTATAAAACACTTCTCACGCAAATAAATTCAGATTTACATACCTTGCTAAACTTCAACTGCTCATGGATAAGTCAAGCTAATATAGTAAAAATGACAATTCTACCAAAACTAAACTACCTGTTCAGTGCTCTATAAGTCAAAATTCCAATAAATTTCTTTAATGAGTTAGAATAAATGATAAGTAAATTCATATGGATAAATAAAAAGTCAAGAATTTCCAGGGATTCAAAGAAAAAAAGTGTAAAATATGGTGGTTCAGTCATACCAGATCTAAAATTATATTATAAAGCATCACTCATCAGAACTGTCTGGTATTGGCTAAGAAATAGAGTGGTGAACCAGTGGAATAGACTAGGTGCAATAGCAGGAAATGCTTATAGTAATCTTCCATTTGATAAACAAAGAGTCCAACTATTGGGATAAAACCTCTCTCTTTGGTAAAAAACTACTGGGAAAATTGGAAGTTAGTGTGGAAGAAACTTAGATTAGACCAACACCTCACACCCTATACCAAGATAAGATCAAAATGGATACAGCAGACAAAAAATTATAAGCAAACTTGAAGATCAAGGAGTGTTTAATATGTCAGATCTATGGAAAGGTGAGCAGTTTATGATGAGGGAAGAGATGGAGAACATCACTAAAAAGCAAACTAAATGATTTTGATTACATTAAATTAAAAAGCTTTTGCACAGAAAAAAAACACTGTAACCAAGATCAATAGAAATGTAGTAAACTGACAAATAATCTTTACAACTAATATTTCTGACAAAGGGCTCATTTCTAAAATATAAAGAGAACCTAGTCAAATTTTAAAAAATGAAGCCATTCACAAATTGACAAAGGGTCAAAGGATATGCAAAGATTATTTACAGATGATGAGTTCAAAGCAATCCATAATCATATGAAAAATTGCTCTAAATCATTCCTTGTTAGAGAAATGTAAATTAAAGCCTCTCTGTGGTACCACCTCACAACTCTCAGACTTGCCAATATGACCAGAAAGGACAATGATCATTGTTGGAAGGGTTGTGGGAAATCTGGAACACTATTGTATTGTTAGTGGAGCTGTGAACTCATACAACCTTAATGGACAGCAATTTGGAACTATGCCCAAAGGGCAGCAAAATTGTGCATACCCTTTGATCCAATAATACCACTACTGGGCCTAAACCCTGAAGAGATGATGAAAAAGGGTACAAAAATCACTTGTACAAAAATATTCATAGCAGCTCTGTTTGTGTTTGCAAATAATTGGAAAGCAAGTAAATGTCCTTCAGTTGTGGAATGGCATAGCAAAGTGTGGTGTATGGATGTCATTGAACACTATTATATTAGAAACCAGGAGGGGAGGGAATTCAGGGAAGCCTTGGGAGATTTTCATGAACTGATGCTGAGTGAGATGAGCTGAACCAGAAAAATATTGTACACCGTAACAGCAACCTGGGGGTGATGATCAACCCTGATGGACTTGCTCATTGCATTAGTGCAACAATCAGGGACAATTAGGGGCTGTCTGCCATGGAGAATAACATCTGTATCCAGAGAAAGAATTGTGGAGTTTGAAAAAAGACCAAGGACTAACACTTTTAATTTAGGGGAAAAAAACTGCTATCTTATTGTCTAATCTTGCTATCACTTTTACTTTATGTTTCTTCCTTAAGGATGATTTCTCTCTCATCACATTCAATTTGGATCAATGTATACCATGGAAACAATGTAAGGACTGAAAAATTGCCTTCTGTGGGGGATAGGGAGAGGGAAGTAAGGTTAGGGGAAAAATTGCAAAACTCAAAATATTTAAAATCTTTAAATAAGCCCCCCCCCCAAAACAGCAAAAACCCCAAATAATAGAATTATGGTTCTAGTAGATGTTATTATAAATCTATATGAAAAAAAAATTAAAAATTGCAATGAAATCCCAATATCACACTGTCCATAGACATTAGGCAAATGAAAGCAAAAATATTACCTGTTGGATTTTGAAGGAAAAGAATTTTAAATTGCAACTTCATATATACAAATTCACTAAAAGAATCACATAGTATTTTCTCTTTTAATCTCATTTTTCTTTCTGAACTTAAAAATGGAAAACACATTGGAGCAATAACTGAGTTTGAAAAGTTTATAAATATACATAATTTTTAAATGTCTAGCACAAAATGAGGTTACATTTAAATGAATAGTATACATACATAAACCTTTGATCTTTTGTTCAAAAACTGTGTCAAGGGGCAGCTAGGTGGCGCAGTGGATAAAGCACCGGCCCTGGAGTCAGGAGTACCTGGGTTCAAATCTGGTCTCAGACACTTACTAATTACCTAGCTGTGTGGCCTTGGGCAAGCCACTTAACCCCATTTGCCTATGAAAAAAAAAACTGTGTCAAGGTACATTGGAAGAAATGGTCAAAATAGTATAGACGTCCATATATTTTTTTTGCTATTACGATTAGGGGAAATGAATTAAGAGCAAATTTTGACAATGAAATGAATGCTAATGCTAAGAAATAGAAAGTGTTTAGAAATTCACATATATCAAATGAATGTTCCTTGTAATAATTATGAAATTAAAAAAGAAAAAAAATTCTTAAACAACCCTCTTGGTATATAACCTTGAAATGCAAATGATGAACTCTTGGTAGCCCTGTTCAATACCCTAATAACTTTGCTTTCCAGGACCTTTCAGTGATATATATTAGAGGGATCCTAGAGTTGATAATAGAGAATGTCCTACTTAAGGGATATGTTCTGGGTCTAAACTGTACTGATACTGAGTGTGTAGTTTCAAAAGAATACTCGAAGAGGCTTAGAATATATGCACTTAAAATAAATTTTAAATTCAGAAATATCACCTGGATAAGACAGAAGAATCTGTGTGGTCAGGATGGTAAGGACATAGAGAAGAGAGAGGAGGAGATGCATGGGGCCTGGGCAGGGACATTTTCAGTAAAAGCAGGATTTGTGCACACAGAGGGTCAGGACTCAGAGCTGCCATGGAAACAAAACTGAAGGTATTAACAGTGCCATTAGAAAAGAAACAGGGCAGAAAATCAAATCTTGCAGTGTCTTGGAAAACAGGATATGCAACAGGTAGGAGAATTCAAAATATTTTTAAAAATATAAATATTTTATTTGTTTCACAATTATATACAATAATAGTTTCTACCAATCAATTTTTGCAAGGTTTTGAATTTTAAAATTCCCCCCTCCTTTCCTCCCCTTCCCCTATACACCAACAGAAGGCAGACCATGATATGCATATATCAAATTTGAATGTGTTGAGAGAAAAAGGCATGTCCTTAAAGAGAGAAATAAAATATTAGAGATAGCAAAATAATGTAATACATAAGACAACTTTTATTAAGAATTGAAGATAATCTTTGGTCTTTGTTTAAATTCCACAGTGTTTTCTTTGGATACAAATGGTATTCTCCATCCCCTAAAATTGTCCTTGATTATTGCACTGATATATTGAACAAGTCCATCAAGGTGGATCATCACCCCATGTTATTGTTAAGGTGTACAGTGTACAGTGTTATTCTGGTTCTGCTCATCTCACTTGGTATCAATTCATGCAAGTCTTTCCAGGCTTCTCTGAAATGCCAAACTTCCTGATTCCTAACTGAACAATAGTGTCCCCTCACAATACATATACCACAACTTCTTTAGCCATTCCCCAATTGATGGATATCCTCTCTATTTTCAATTCTTTGCCACCACAAGCAGAGCTGCTATGAATATTTTTGTACAAGTGATATTTTTACCCTTTTCACTAACTCTTCAGGGTATAGAATCAGTCGTGGTATTGCTGGACCAAATGGTAAGGACATCTTTTGCCCTTTGGTTATAATTCCAAATTGCTCTCCAGAAGGGCTAGATGAATTCACAATTCCACCAACAATGAATTAGTGTCCCAGATTTCCCACATCCCCTCCAACATTGATCATTGTTTTTTCTGGTCATATTGGCCAATCTGAGAGGTGTGAGATGGTACCTCAGAGATGCTTTAATTCGCATTTCTTTAATCACTTATGATTTAGAGTAATTTTTAATATAACTATAGATAGCTTTGATTTTCTAATCTGAAAATTTCCTTTGCATATCCTTTGACCATTTATCACCTGAGGAATGGCTTGCCTTTTTATAAATTTGACTCACTTCTCTATATATTTTAGAAATGAGTCCTTTGTCATAATCACTAGTTGTAGCAATTGTTTCCTGATTTAACACATTACTTTTGATCTTGGTTAGAGTGGTTTTGTTTGTGCAAAAGCTTTTTAATTTAATGTATTCAAAATTATCCAATGTGATTTTATGATGCTCTCTATCTCTTCCTTGGTCATAAACTACTATTCTTTCCATAGATTTGATAGGTAAACTATTCCTTGTTCTCTTATTTTGCTTATAATATTGTCTATTTTGTCTAAATCCTGCACCCATTTTGATTTTATCTTGGTATAAGTTGTGAGATAATGGTCTAAACCAAGTTTCTACCATGCTATCTCCCAGTTTTCCCAGCAGTTTTTTAGAAAGATTAAGTTCTTATCCCAGAAACTGGACTCTGGGTTTATCAAACAGCCAATTACTATAATCAATTTCTGCTGTTCTCTTGTACCTAATCAATTCCACTGATTCACCACTATTTCTTAGCCAGTACCAGACAGTTTTAATGACTGATGCTTGATAATCTAATTTTTGATCTGGTAATGTTAAGCCCCCTTCTTTTGCAATTTTTTAAATTAAATTCCTTGATATTCTTGACTTTTGTTTCTCCATATGAATTTAGTTACTATTTTTTCTAGCACGTTAAGGTAATTTTGGAAGCTTGATTGGTATGGTGATAAGTAGTTTAATTTCAGTAGAATTGCATTTTTTTCTATATTAACTGGACCTAACCATGAGCAGCTGATATTTGCCCAGTTATTTAGATCTGATTTTATCTATGTGAAGTGTTTTATAGTCGTTTTCATAGTTTCTGAATCTGCCTTGACAGGTGGACTCCCAAGTATTTTATGTTGTCTGATGTTATTTTAAATGGGATTTCTCTTTATAACTCTTGCTGCTGTATCCTGTTGGAAATGTATTTAAATATTGTGGATTTATGAGGGTTTATTTTATATTCTGTGACTTTGCTAAAGTTGTTAATTGTATCCAGTACTTTTTTTTAAGTTGATTTTATAGCGTTTTCTAGGTATACTGAAAAGAGTGAGAGTTTTGTTTCTTCCTTACCAATTTTAATTCCTTCAATTTATTTTTCTTCTCTAATTGATGAAGTTAAAATTTCTAGTATTATATTGAATAGTAGTGGTGATAATGAGCATCCTTGTTTCATCCCTGATCTTATTGGAAATGCTTCTAGCTTAGACAAAGGTTTTCCAACACCTATTGAGATAATCATATAATTTCTATTAGGTTTGTTATTGATATAGTCAAATATGCCAGCAATATTCCTGATATTGAACCAACCTTGCATTCCTGGAACAAATCCTGCTTGGTCATTGTGTATTGCCCTAATGATAACTTGCTGGAATCAATTAGTTAATTTTTTATTTAAGATTTTTGGCATCCATTTTCATTAGGGAAATTGGTTTATAATTTTCTTTCTCTGTTTTGACTCCTCCTGGTTTAGGTGTCAGCACCATATTGGTGTCATAGAAGAAATTAGGCAGAGTTCCATCTTCACCTGTTTTTCCAAATAGTTCATATAGAATATGAACCAATTATTCCTCTAATGCTTGATAGAATTTACTAATGAATCCATCTAGCCCTGGAGATTTTTTCTTAGAGAGATCACGATGGTTTGTTGAATTTCTTTTTCTGTGATAGGGTTATTTTGTTATATAATTTTCTGTTTCTTTAACCTGGGCAATATATATTTTGTAAATATTCATTCATTTCACTTAGATTATCAAATTTATTGGCATACAGTTTGGTAAAATAGAACTAAATTATTGCTTTAATTTCCTCCTCATTGGTGGTGAGTTCACCTTTTTCATTATTGATTATAGTAATTTGGTTATTTCTTTCTTTTTTAATGAAAATAATTCATAGTTTAACTATTTTTTGATTTTTTCTTAAAAAAATTCTTGGTTTTACTTATTATTTCCAAAGTTTTCTTGCTTTCAATTTTATTAATTTATCCTTTAATTTTTAGAATTTCAAATCTGGTGTTTAATTGTGAGTTTTAAATTTCTTTTTCTAACATTTTAGTTGCAATATCCATTCGTTAATTTCTTTTTTCTCTATTTTATTCATATAAACATTTAGAGATATCCCCTCAAGACTATCCATAAGATAATGTTGTCTCAGTATTGTCACTATCTTGGATAAAATCAGTAATGCTATAATTTGTCATTTGATCCACTCATTCTTTAAAATGGAGTTATTTAGTTTTTCAATTAGTTATAGGTTTTTCTTTCCATGGCCCATTATTGCAAGTGATTTATATTTCAATATGATCAGAAAAGAATGTATTCAATATTTCTGACTTTCTGTATTTGATTATAAGATTTTTTATGACATAGTACGTAGTCAATTTTTGTTTGAGTGCCATGTACTGCAGAAAAAAGGATATTCCTTTCTCTCCCCATTCAGTTTCCCCCAAATGTCTATCATGTCTAGGTTTTCTAACATTCTATTTATCCTCTTAACTTCCTTCTTGTTTATTTTATGGTTACATTTACCTAAATCTGAAAGTGGGAGTTTGATGTCTGCCACCAGTAGAGTTTTGCTGGCTATGTCTTCCTATAACTCATTCAATTTCTTCTCTAAGAGTTTGGATGCTGTACCACTTGGTGCATACATATTTAGTATTGATCTTGCTTCATTGACTATGGTAACTTTTAGCAGGATATAGTTCCCTGTCTTATCTCTTTTAATGAGATCTATTTTTGCAGCTGCTTTGTCTGAGATAAGGATTGTTACCCCTGCCTTTTTCACTTTAACTGAGGCGTGATATATTCTGTTCTAGCCTTTTACCCTTACTCTGTTCCTGTTGAAACAGCAAGAGCTGAACAGAAAGTTTGAACTTCAAGTACAGGACTCAGGTGAAGCACAGAGAGAGTGGAGCAGAAGAGTAATTTATGAGGGATTTAACGATTTTGAACTGCATGTGATCATGCATATAAAGAAGAGATTGTTAACAGTCATATGAACCTTCTCATTTAATAGAGCAGTTAGAAGGAGCATATATAGACAAGACACAGGAGGGAGTTGAATTTGAAAGTATAATATACTGTAAAAATGGAGTCAATGGATAAAAAGGAAATTTAAGGGAGAAAGGAAAAAGAGCAGTAGAATAGGTTAAGATATTTCATGTGAAAGAGTCAAGAAATAGCTTTTGCAATGATATGGAAGGGAAGAAGGTAAGACAACATGAGTGAGCCTTCATTCTCATTGGAAATGGCTCAGAGAGGAAGCAATATATATGTATGTATGTATATATATATATATATGTATATATACATATATATATGTATATATATATATATATATATATATATATATATATATATATATATATATATATATATATACGAATAAATAATAGGGTATAGTTATCCAGAAGAAAAAGGAGAGAAAGGGGATGGGAGAAAGGGTACAATGGGAAGAGAGGGGGGATGTAGGTTATAGAGGAGAGGGTAGATTATAAGAGAGTATAGTCAGATACAAAACATTTTCTGCTTTACTTTTAGCAAGATGGTGGGATTTGGTGTTCTGTCTGGGACCCCGTGGCTGGGGAGTTGCTAGATCTTAGGGGTGGGATGTAGGCTTCGGGCCTCCTGGCTCCAGGGTCCATACTCTGTTGTATCACTTGACTTCCCCATAGCATACTTTTGAAGAGGGACAGAGTGAAAGGAGAGAGAAAATATAATAAATGGTAGTGGGGAGGAATGGATGAAGGAAATAACAATCAGCAACAGCAACTATGGAAAAATATGGAAGTAACTTCTCTGATAGACTTATAAATTGCAATCCACACAAGAGACAGAGTTGATACTATCTGAACACACACTGAAGCTCAATTTTTTCTCTTTCTTTCACTTTATTCCTCATGAAGCTTTTTTTTTAATTTTTGTGGGGGGGAGGGGATTATGTTTACTCTGCAACAAGACTATTTTAGTAATGTGTAAATAACTAAAAATGTATAGTTAAAAAATAAAATACTAAATCCCTACACCAAATAAGGGAGGACACTATGAATATTAATTCTGTGGCCCAGAAGGGGCTCATATTGGTGGCCAAAACATTGTCCAATTTTGAAGGAAATGGAGAAACAAGGAAATTTTAGATTTTTTTCATGGGAGACTACTCTTTTATTCAATTTTAATCAATAATATTATGTAGGAAATATCTCTCATAAACAAAATACAATATGATTGAAGTTCTATAATTTTTGATTACCCATGTATGGGTTACTTTTTTTCATCAGGTATATGAATTCAACCCTTTGTAATCAGAGGTAAGGCTCAGCTCTGATTCACTTATTGCCCCTTCTTCACATGTTCCTGTAACTACATTATAAACAGGGAAGACAATTGCATGGGGCTTTAAGGGAAATTTGTTTTTCATATTTTACTTTGTTTATCAAATTATGTGCAAAGTTAGTTCTCAAATTTCATTTTTTTTGGTAAACCTTTGAATTCAACATTTTTCTACGACCCCCTCTTCCCTTCTCCTTCTTCATGGCAGCGAGTAAACCAATATATGGCATATATCTACAATAGTTTTTATCATGTTTTCATATTAATCATATTGTGAAAGAAAAATTAAAACCAAAGGAAACAAAATATGAGAAAGAAATAAAAAGAAGTTTTAAAATGGGAACATTTTATGTTTTGGTCTGTACACAGAGTCCATGTTTTTTTTTTCAATATTCATCCATTTTCAAGTTCATGACTTCAATATTTTTCTAATACTCTCCCTTCCTTGCTCCCTCTTCATGTCAGCTAACAATCTGATATACACTGTACATATACATTAGTTTTTAATATATTTCCATATTAGACATGTTGTGAAAGAGGAATTAGATAGAAATAAGAGAAACAATACCATGAGAAAGATAAAAACATGAGAAAGAAAGAAAAGGCACATAATATGCACTGCTCTGTATTCAGAGTCCATAGTATTTTTTTCTCTGATCATGGATGGAATTCCATAACAATTCTTCAGATTGTCCTTGATCACTGAAGAGCTGAGAAGATCTGTTTCTATCATAGTTTATTATGTTGCAGTGTGGCTCTTTATGTATACAATGTTCTCCTAGGTTTGCACACATCACTTAGCATCAATTCATGCAAGTCTTACATACGAGACAGGACAATATTTTTTTCCATTACATTCAAATACCATAATTTGTTCAACCATTCCCCAATGAGGGAACTTTTGAATTCAGAAGATTGAGCTTGATTCAGCTGTGGAGTCTCTAAAGTCACTGTTCAGAGAAGCAATAGGAGGGTAGGAGTTCTTCAGGAGCATGTAGAAATGGTCAGAACTGTGTTCAAATAAAACCATAAAAGAATATTAAACAACAATAATGAAACAAATATATGTAGCCTGCTCCTTTAAATATGATAATCTCATCTCTATGAAGGTCCTTAGAAAACTGTATGTCTGGGCTTCTAATTATCCTGAAAATAGAGAAGCTGGTGGTAGTCTAGATTTAAAAACACAATATTTCCCAGCATAAAAGTAAGTCCCACCTTTGAATAGAACACTTAGAAATAGATTGTAAAGTTAGAACTATTGAACAGTGTTCTTCGACTTTGAATTTAGAATGTCTGAGCTTTATGGAAATATACAATACTGAACCAATTATGACTATAATCCTAAAATAGTCAAAAAGGAAATGCTGAGATGGATGAGCCAAAAGGTGGTTACTTTTTTGAACATCAGTTCTCAATTCTAATAAAATGCTTATTGAGCATTAGGGATGTCTAAGAAAAACTTTTTAGAGGTTAAAGAGGAAAATTCTCTAAAGAAATGGGTGTAGAGAAGAGAAAATTTCAGGCTAAGAGGTCCATGGAGAAGGAGAGAGAGAGACTGAGAAGAGGTTGAAGAAGAAGGGATGCAGATAACCAGGCAAAGACGCCAAAATTCAAGACTGGAGTGGTACCCAACTTTTCAGATGCATATCAATGAGGGTTGAGAATCTAAAATAATCTTCTGTGAAATGATCCTTCAACTGCTACTTATCCAAAATCCTTACTTTATTTTTTCATTGAAATTTTACTTTTTAATTTTTCCAATTACAAGTGATGCAAGTTTTTCAGCATTCATCCATTTACACATTTATAAGCTATATATTTTTACTACCCTCCATTTCCACCCCAATCACCTTAGTACTGAACAGTCTAGTAAAAGTTGTATATCTTTATTTGTGTTTAAAGTGTTCACATGCTAGTCATTTTGTGACAATTAACTTGCGATTAAATGATCTGTAGTACACTAAGCACTTAGAAAACAAATTGATTAAATTTAAAACGTATTTATATGGTAAGATTCATGCACATTTCTATAATGATTCAATATTTTTTTAAATCTATAAATTCCAAAAGGGATTGGTTTTAGAATCCATAATCCCAACCCCTTGAGTCTTGACTATTATTTATGCAAACATTTATATTTTGGGGTCCTGAAGCTAGAATACTGAAATTCCTAGCCAGGGCATATGTCTTTTGTTAGATGATTTAAATTTGGAAGAGGGAAACTTAGAAAATCTGTGATATGTGTAATGGCCTGTTGCCCTTTAATTGTACTAGGTTAAAAAATGAACTAAGGGCTATCATCTGGCTGAGACTGACAAACCTGCCAGGCCATAGTTGTGAGGGCCTAGAGATGAGAGAAGGGAAGATGTACTGGGTCTGAGAAGGGACATTATCAGAAACAGCAGGATTTGTGCATGCAACATTTAATACCTGGGAGTTGTCATAGAGATGATAATGAGAGAGCTAGCAGTGCCCATAGAAGGGGTAGGTGAGAGCAAAGAGAGGACCTTTGAGCAGAAACCATCAGATTTTTGCGGAGTCCTAGAAAACAGGGAGTGGTCAGAAAATAGAAAATATCTGCTAGGGAAGAGACTTCCTAGTAGAAAAATGTCTTAAAACAGAAGAATTCATAAATATATATATATATATATATATATGCATGCATATATCTCTACATATAAACATATACATACATCTATATAGTATGTGTATATATGCAGATACACATGTATATCTACATACATATATATGTATGTTTATATATATACATATATATATATATATATATATATATATATATATATATATATATACTCTATTTGGGTCCAAAAATTGGCCATTTTTAACTAATTTTTAAAGAAATTGGAAGGTAGATTTTTTTTTCCTTTGGAGATCATTTTTATTAATAATAAAAGTTTTATTGGACATTGATGATGTATAAAAAATAAACAAGGAATCCTAAACCAAAAAAATCTATAATCTTTGCAAAGAAGATAATCAAAGTTAGATTACTTTCAGGATAAACAAATGCAGTTCAATATATTGCTTCCTTTACAGGAAAAGTTAAAGAGTTAATATGATTATTAAAAAAATGAAAATCGAGAATTTTTCTACAGCAACACATAGTGTTTAGGCTAAAGAATTTATAAGGTAAAAGACTTATATTATTAAATTATCCTGTTTTTAAGAACTGCATATGTTATATTCACAATGTAATTAGGAAAACATAAAAATATTGCCTTGTCCAATTTAACAAATTTTATAAACAAATTTGTCATGTTTTTAGGGGTTAGTGGTGCCCATAGAAGAGGAGACCTTGAAACAAAGAGAGAACTTAGGCCTGAAAAAGTCAGATATTACAATGTACTCTGAATTACCCTACATTACTATATATATATATTCAGATGGAATGTTTCAAGGAACAGAAATCATCTGCTCACCTCAGAGTGGAAAACTCCTGAAACTTCAAAGATTTTTTTTCAAGTATATACCCAGTGGCCATGATGATTGGACAATTTCAAAGAAATTCTAAAATATATTTTAATTCATTTATTATCCAATTACATGGAAATATAATTTTCAGTATTCATCTTGTTACAAAATATTTGAGTTTTACATTTTTCAACCACTCTCTCATCCTTCCCTTCTCCCCATGGCAGGAAACAATTTGATATGGGTTGTACATGTACAATCTTCCTCAACATATTTCCATATTAGTCATGTTTTTAAAGAAGAATTAGAACTAAGAGGGTAGAACCATAATAAAGAATGAAAAAATGTAAAAAAATTTTTAAAAGTGAGCACATCACCCTATGCTCTGCATTTAGAATCTAGAATCCCTGAACATGCATGACATTTTCCTTAAAAAGTCTTTCAATATTGTCCTTGATCACTGAACTGCTGGAAGAAGTTGTTTCCATCTTAGTTGATAGTTGTCACTGTGCTACTGTTAATGTGTGCAGTGTAATTCTGGTTCAGCTTATTTCATGCAGCATCAGTTCATGCAAGTCTTTCCATGCTTTTCTTTTTCCTATATTTTATTTCATTTTCCCAGTTACATGAAAAAGTAGTTTTTGACTTTAATTCTGTTAGAAAACTTTTGAGTTCCACATTTTTCTACCACTCTGCCTTCCCTACCCCTATCCCCATGGCAGAAGATAATTTGATATAGGTTGTATATGTAAAATCATGCTTAACCATATTTCTGTATTAGTCATATTGCTAAAACATTATTAGAACTAAGTGGGGAAATCCATGAAAAAGAAAGGAAAAATATAAGACAAGTTTTATATAAATATAAAACATGTATATAATATAAAACAAGTTATTCTTATGCTTTTCTATGAATTCAGAATATATAAGTTCTTCTCTGGAGGTGGATGAAATTTCCCTCACAAATCTTTCAGGATTAAGCTTGATCACTGAACTGTTTATAGAAGTTGCTTCCATAGTAGTTCATAGTGTCACAATGTTGCTGTGTACGTTGTTCTGGTTTAGCTCACTTCATGCACATTAGTTTATGCAAATCTTTCCATACTTTTTAAAAAATTATTTCATTTCTCCAATTATATTAAAATGTAGCTTTTCAACAGTCATTCATTTGCAAGTTTATGAGTTCTACATGTTCTACATATTTCCACCACCCTGTCTTCCCTCCCTTCTCCCCATGACTCCAAACAATCTGGTGAAAGTTGTACATGTATACGCCCTTTTAACCTATTTCTAAATTAATCATGTTGTTAAAGAGGAATTAGAATTAAGGGGGAGAAAACCATGAGAAAAAAAAGTAATCCCATTCACATTTACAGTTATGATTGCTAACTCTGTTTTTCATCATGCCATCTTCCTCTGTTTATACTTTTCTCTTTCTTTTCTCCTTATTCCTTCTTACCAAATTTTTTTAGGTTTTTGCAAGGCAAACGAGGTTAAGTGGCTTGGCCAAGGCCACACAGCTAGGTGATTATTAAGTGTCTGACACTGGATTTGAACCCAGGTACTCCTGACTCCAGGGCCGGTGCTTTATCCACTATGCCACCTAGCCGCCCCTTTACCATGTTTTGATTCTGATTACTGCTTCCAAATAAGTGGTTCTGTTAGTCCTTTTCCCCCTTTCCCTTTTCCCTTTTCCCTTTCCCTTTTCTTTTTAACTTTTGCTTTACTTTTACTTTCACTCTCCCATTTATCAGTCCTTTCTATTCATTTTTCCCCCTTGCCTAATATTTCCCTGTATGGTATGATAATTTTTAAACCCATTTTTGGATATATGTTTACTTTTCTATCCCTTTATTATAATAGATTCTTTGTGTCTCATCATGAGGTGTTATTTATCCTCTAATGCCTTCTGCTCCTGGTATAATTCTCCTTTTCATGACTTAATTGTTTGATATATACCTTGTACCTAAATCCTCTATTGAAGTATACTTTTATTTGTCCTAATAGAAGCACATTTCTCAAGGATTGAATGATTGATTGATTGATGATCAAGCATGATCTTATATTAGACCCTCTAAGTACCTTCCCTTCAACTGTCCCTTTAGAAATATAATTCTTATTTTTTCAGTTTTTGCAAGGCAATGGGGTTAAGTGGCTTGTCCAAGACCACACCGCTAGGTAATTATTAAGTGTCTGAGACCAGATTTGAACTCAGGTACTCCTGACTCCAGGGACAGTGCTCTATCCACTGTGCCACCTAGCTGCTCCTAGAAATATAACTCTTAAGACTCATAAGCATCATCAAATTATAATCAATTTATATCCGCACTTTCTATCCATGTATCTTCCCATTAACTATCTCAATAGAAATAGACTCTTCAAGAGCTTAAAGTCTGATAATATCTCAGTCAATATCTACCCACACCTTCTGTCTAAGTATTCTCCTTTTAACTCTTCTAAGAGAAATACAGTTCTTAAGAGTTATAGGCATTCTCTATCCATGTAGAGATGTAGATAATTTAGCCTTATAGGTTAAATTTTTCGCCTTTTTACACATATCATGATTTTTCTATTTGAAAGTAAATTTTCTGTTCAGTTCTGGTCTTTTTACAACACATCTCTATTTTAATGAAAATTCATCTTTTGTCCTGAAAGAATACACAGAATGTTGCATGCTAACTGATTCTTAGTTGTAATTCAAACTCCTTTATCCTTCAGAATATCATATTCCATGTCTGCTAATTCTTTAATATTAAAACTGATTAGTTCTGTGTAATACTGATTGTGGGTTCCTGTAATTTCAATTGCTGCTACTTGCAGAAATTTTTCCTTGATCTGTGAATTCTGAAATTTGTCTATAATATTGCTTGGAGTTTTTATTTTGGTATCTCTTTCTGGGAGTGTTCAATGTATTCTTTTAAAGACTATTTATTCTAGTATAGTTGTTCTAAGATATTAGGATAGTTTTTCATGGTAATTTCCTGCAAGTTATTGTCCAGGCTCTTATTTTGCCTGTGGCATTCAGGCAGAACAATGCATAAATTTTCCCTCTCCAATCTCTTTTCCAAGTCAGTATTTTTCCTAAATGTAATTTACATTTTCTTCTATGTTTTCAGTCTTTTTATTTTGTTTAATAGAATCTTTGTGTCTCATAGAGTCAGTAGTTTCGAGGTGACAATTATATTTTGGGAGTTTTTATTTTCTTCAGTTGGTTCATGTGTTTCCTTTTCCTGTTGGTATTTTTTCTTTTAGATGAGTTACATTCTTTTTCCAATTTGTTAATTTTTCTTTATGATGAGTTGTATTACATTTCCAGAGAACATTTTGCCTTTTAAAGTTATTGTTTTCTTCATTCAGTTTTTCAAAATTCTCCTACATGACTCTCATTTCCTTTTTTTCCATTTTTCTTCTTCCTATCTCCTTTGGTTTTGACAATCCCTTCTGTGAGCTATGAAGTGATCTTTTTAGATGTGAGATAAATTTATAAATCTCTTTGAGGCTTCACTTTCATCTTTTTTTGAAAGATTGTATTTATTTTGAGTTTTACAATTTTTCTCCATAATTTTGACTCCCGCCCCCCACCACACAAAGAAGGCAGTCTGTTAGTGTTTACATTGTTTCCATGGTATACATGGATGTAAGTTGAATGTGAGGAGAGTGAAATCATATCATTAAAAAATAAAATATATATATATATACATATATATATACATATATGTATATATATATATATATATATATATATATATTTTAATTAAAGGTAATAGTCTTTGGTCTTTCTTTAAACTCCACAGATCTTTGTCTGGATACAGATGGTATTCTCTATTACAGATATCCCAAAATTGTGCCTGATTGTTGCACTGATGGAATGAGCAAATCCATTAAATTTGATCATCACCCCCAGTTTCCTCTTAGGGTGTACAATTTTTTTGTGGTTCTGCTCACCTCTCTCAGCATCAGTTCATGCAAGTTCTTCCAGGATTCACTAAATTCCCATTACTCCTGGTTTCTAATAGAAAAATAGTGTTCCATGACAAACATATAACACAGTTTGTTAAGCCATTCCCCAATTGAAGGGCATTCAATTAATTTCCAATTCTTTGTCACCATAAACAAGGCTGCTATAAATATTTTTGTACAAGTGTTGTTTTTGCCCCATTTCGTAATCTCTTCAGGGTATAGAGTCAGTAGTGGTATTGCTGGATCAAAAGGTATGCATATTTTTGGTGCCCTTTGGACATAATTCCAAATTCTTCTCCAGAAACCTTGGATGAGTTCACAGCTCCACCAACAATTTTTTAGTGTCCTAGATTTCTCACATCCCTTCCGACATTGATCATTGTCCTTTCTTCTCATAATTGTCAGTCTGAGAGATGTGAGGTGCTACCGCAGAGACATTAATGTGCAATTCTCTAATAATTAGTGATTTAGAGCAATTTTTCATATGACTATGGATCACTTTGATTTTGTCATCTGTAAATAACCTATGCATATCCTTTAAACATTTGTCAATGGGGAAGGGCTTGTTTATTTTGAAAAATTGACTCAGTTCACTGTATATTTTAGAAATGATTCATTTGTCAGAAATACTATTTGCAAAAAATGTTTCCCAAATTAATACATTTCTTTTAATCTTGGTTACAGTGATTTGTCTGTGCATTTTTTTTAATTTGAGGTACTCAAAATAATCTAGTTCGTATTTAATTATGTTCTCTATCTCTTCCTTGGTCATAAACTACTTCCCTTTCCATAGATCTGACAGATAAACTACTCCTTAATCTAAAAGTTTGCTTATAGTATTGTTTTTATGTCTAAATCCTGTATTCATTTTGATCTCATGTTGGTATAGGCTGTGAGGTGTTGATCTAATCTAAGTTTCTTCTATATTAACTTTCAATGTTCCCAGCAGTTTTTACCAAAGAGAGAGTTTTTATACCACTAGTTGGCCTCTCTGTGTTTATCAAACAGCAGATTACTATAATTGTTTCCTTCTATTGCACCTAGTCTATTCCAATGGTCCACCACAATATTTCTTAGCCAATACCAGTCAGTTTTGATGACTAATGCTTTATAATATAATTTAACAACTAGGAAGGCTAAGCTACCCTCTTTTGCACTTTTTTCAGTGAATCCCTAGAAATTCTTGATTTTTTATTTCTCCATATGAATTTACTTACAATTTTTTTCGGACACAATAATTTTTAGGGAATTTTCATTGGTAGGACACTAAATAAGTAGTTTAATTTTCATTATTATATTAGCTTGGCTTATAAATGAGCAGTTGATGTTTGACCAGTTATTTAAATCTGATTTTATTTGTGTGAGAAGTGTTTTGTTATTATTTTCAAAAACTTTTTGAGTCTACCTTGGCAGGTAGACCCACATGTATTTCATTGAATGAGATTTCTCTTTCTAGTTCTTTCTGCTGTATCTTGCTAGTCATATAGAAAATGTTGAGTATTTATGAGGGATTACTTTATATCCTGCTACTTTGCTAACATTGTTAATTGTTTCCAGTTGTTTTTTAGATGATTTTGGGGAATTCTGTAGGTATACCATCATATCATCTGCAAAGACTGAGAGTTTTGTCTCTTCTTTCCCAATTCTAATTCCTTTAATTTCTTTTTATTCTCTTATTACTGAAGCTAACATTTCTAATATGATATTGAATAGTAGTGGTGATAATGGGCATCCTTGTTTCACCCCTGATCTTATTGGGAATGCCTCTAGCCTCTCCCCATTGAATATAATAGTTTTTGATGGACTCAGATATATACTGCTTATTATTCTAAGGAACAGTCCATTCATTCCTATACTCTCTAGTGATTTTTGTAGTAAAGGGTGCTTTATTTTGTCAAAAGCTTTTTTGGCATTTATTGATATAATCATACAGTTTGTGATAGGTTTATTGCTGAAATAATTAATTATACTAACAGTTTTCTTAATATTTAACCAACCCTGCATTCTTGGGATAAATCCCCCTTGGTCATAATATATTATCCTAGTGATAACTTGTAATCATTTTGCAGAGATTTTATTTAAGATTTTCACATCTATATTCTTCAGGGAGATAGGACTAAAGATTTCTTCCTCTGTTTTAACTCTTCCTGGTTTAGGTATCAGCACCGTATTGGTGTCATAGAAAGAGTTAGGCAGAGTTTCATCTTTCTCTATTTTTCCAAAGAGTTTATATAGAATTGTAGCCAATTGTTCCTAAAATATTTGATAGAATTCACTTGTGAATCCATCTTGCCCAGAAGATTTTTTTCTTAGGGTATTCAATGATGGCTTGTTGAATTGCTTTTTCTGAGAAAGGGTTATTTAGGCATTTAATTTCCTCTTCATTTAACCTGAACAACTTACATTTTTTGTAAATATTCATCCATTTCACTTAGATTGTCAAATTCATTGGCATAGAGATGGGCAAAATAGTCCTGAAATATAACTTTAATTTTTCTCCTCATTAGTGGTGAGTTCACCATTTTCATTTATGTTACTAGTAAGTGGGTTTTACTTTCTCTTTTTTAATAAAATTTACCAGAGGTTTATCAATTTTATTGATTTATTTTCATGAAACCAACAATGAAACCAATTCACTTTTTCATTCAATAGTTTTCTTGCTTTTGATTTAATTAATTTATCCATTTGTTTTTAGAATTTGTAATTCAGTTTTTTTTGCAAGGCAGATGGGGTTAAGTGCCTTGCCCAAGGCCACACAGCTAGGTAATTATTAAGTGTCTGAGACCGGATTTGAACTCAGGTACACCTGACTTCAGGGTCGGTGCTTTATCCACTGCACCACCTAGCTGTCCCTTATTTGGTTTTTTATTGGGGTTTTTAATTTGTTCTTTTTCTAATTTATTTACTTTTGTATATAGTTCATTGATTTCCTTTTTCTATAATTTATTCATGTAAGCATTTAAAGATAAAATATATCCCCTGACAGCCAGCTTGAGGGAATCCCATAGGTATGTTGTTACATTATTGTCATTATCTAAAATGAAATAATTATTTTTTTCTATAATTTGATGTTTGATCCACTCATTCTTTAAAATGAGGTTATTCAGTTTCCTATTATGTCTGGGTGAATATCTCCCTGGCCCAATATTGCATATGATTTTTATCGCATTATAATCTGAGATAAATGTATTCACTATTTCTGCCTTTCTGCAATTGAACGGCAGTTTTTTATGTCATAGTACATGATCAATTCCTGTGTAAGGGCCATGTACTACAGAAAATGGTAAATTACTTTCTATCCCCATTCTATTTTCTCCATAAGTCTATCATAGTTAGGTTTATAACAATCTATGTACTGCTTTAATTCCCTTCTTGTTTATTTTATGATTAAATTTATCTAAATCCAAGAGCAGGCAGTTGACGTCTCCCACTAGTAGAGTTTTGCTATCTATGTCTTTCTTCAGTTCTTTCAACTTCTCTTTTAAGAATTTTGGTGCTGTACCATTGGATGCATACATATTTTGTATTGAAATTACTTTATAGTCTATGGTACCTATGAAGTACAATATCAGTATTTGTGTAATCCCTGTTAGAAGGAGTCTTTGACAGCTTCCTGGGCACCTAGAAATTCCTCAGAAATATAACTTTGACTAGGTACCTTTCAGTCTGAAAATAATCTGACAGAACCCAAATACTTGACTCTGAGTGTCACAGATATGCCATAAATTTGGACAGGATTCACAAAGCACCCTTGTTGGCCTAATTATCTTGCTGTAGCTGTAAAATTCCTGCTTCATTCCAGAACTGCCTCCCCTTCTCCAGATGGGGCTGGAACCAAAAGATAGTAAATTTCACTCCATCAAACCTTTGGGAAGCCCGTGAATATGTGACTACCTCAGTCTCAGGAAACATGCTCAGACATAATACAAAAACACTGACCCTTTCCCACTCTTTCTAGACCCCTTTCTATACTGAACCATATGTTTACATATGTCCATAGTAGTATGACAAGAAAATATATCTAACTTCTGTCTTTGTTTCTGTATCCTGCTTACTCTCAGTATTCTTCCCCTCAAAACACTATAAAAACCCTATCCCCTGAACACTCAGGTACTGTCTGATTAGTGTACTCTTCATTCTCAGGCAGTCCCTGGTAAATTAACGATCTCCAAACTTATCAAATTTTGATCTCTGTCTCGCTCTTTGGGTTCAGCAACTTTTAGGAGGATATAATTTCCTTTCTTATCTCTTTTAATTCTATCTATTTTTGTAGCTGCTTTGTCTGAGATAAGGATTGCTACCCCTGCTGTTTTTCACTTCAGTTGATGCAAAATATATTTTGTTCCAACCTTTAACCTTTACTCTATATGTATCTCTCTACTTCAAATATGTTTCTTGTAAGCAGCATATTGTAGAATTCTGGTTTTTAATCCACTCTGCTATTCACTTATGTTTTAAGGGAGAGTTCATTACACTCACTTTCAAATATATGATTACTAAATCTTTATTGCCCTCTATTCTGTCTTCCCACTGTTTGTATTTTTCTCCTTTTTTTCACTTTATTCATATTCCCCAGGATTTTGTTTCTGAATACTGCAACTTTTGGTGTGTTTGTCATAATAAATCAAACCCCCCTCCCCTTTCTTTCCCCTTTCCCTTTTCCATTTCTTCCTTCCCTTCTGTCTGTTTGTTGCCCCTTCCCCCTCTCCCAGTCCCCCTCTTTTCCCCTTTTAATATCGAAAAGTAAAGTAAGTTTCTTTACTTAACTGAGTGTGTGTAAATTGACTTTAAGCCAAGTCTGATGAGAGGAAGATGCAGATGATTCTCATCTTCTCCCTTCTTCCCCTTTATTGTCATACATCTTTTGTACCTCTTAATATAATGAGATTGACCCCATTCAACCTTGTTCATCCACCTGTCTCTTTAATCTCCCCCCTTTTAAGGAGGTATTGTTTTTAAAATCATTCTAAGTCACAGAAATGTCATGAGTGTCCTTCACTTCTGGCTAAGTATATTCTCTCTGGAGTTAGAGTTCTCAAGAGTTATGAGAGTATTTATCCGAAGTAGAAATATAGCCAGTTTCTTATTTTTGGACAGCAGTTGTTTTTCTTCCCCCCCCACCTTTAACCTTTTCATGTGTCTTTTAAGCCTCATGTTTGATGTCCAAATTTTCTATTTAGTTCTGGTCTTTTCATCAGGAAATTTTCATTAAATATTCATCTTTTCCCTTGGAAGAGAAGGCTCAGCTTTACCGGATAGTAGATTTTTGGATGCATTCCAAGTTAACTTGCTCTTCAGAATATCTCATTCCAGGTCCTTTGATCCCTTAATGCTTATGCAAGCAGATCCTGTGTAATCTTTATTGTGGCTCCTTGGTATCGAAATTGTTTCTATCTTGCTGCTTGTAGGATTTTCTTTTTTATCTGATAGTTCTGGAATTTGGCCACAACATTTCTTGGTGTTTTCATTTTAGGTTCTCTTTCCAGAGGGGATTGATATATTCTTTCGGTAACTATTTTGACCTCTGTTTCCATGATATCAGGGCAATTTTCCATCACCAAATCTTGTAATATTAAGTCCAGGCTTTTTTCTCTTCAAAATTTTCAGGAAGACCTATAATTCTCAGGTTGTCCCTTCTCAATTTGTTCTTGAGGTCAGTGGTTTTGCTGATGAGGTATTTTACATTTTCTTCTATTTTTGTCCCATCTTTTGGGTTTGTTTCACAGAATTTTGTTGTCTTGAGAAGTCATTAGTTTCTACAGATTCCATTCTTTTTTTAAGAGAAGAATTTTCTTCATTTGCCTTTTGCAAATCCTTTTCCAACTGATCAATTCTATTTTTGAAGTTTTACATTTGCCCAAGTGTGGTTTTGAGAAAATTACTTATTTTTTTGCATTTGCCCAATTGAGGATTTGAGAGAAATATTCACATTTTGAATTTGTCTAATTGTATATTCGATGGATTTGTTTTCTTGTTGCAAGATGTTAATTTTCTCTTGCAATGTATTGTTATTCTCTTGAGTTTCTTTTCTCGATTTTACCATTTGGTTTTTAAATTCGTTCCTAATTTCTTCCAGGAAGTCTTTCTGGTCTGTTCTCCTTGGAAGTGCTGGATGTCTCTGGTTTAGAATCTGTTTCTTCTTAGAATTTCTCCACTGACCCCCTTCTGTTGGTCTTTCTTCATATTCCTGAGATCTTGTGTTGGGGGAGAGCCTGGTTCTCAGAAGTTTACTTTTGATAACCCCAGAGGCTTTGTCCACTTGGTTTAGTAATTCCAAGGACGGTCCAGCAGGAGGTGATGATTGTTTTCTCTGGAGTGTTTGAAGCCCTCCTTCCTAATCCTGGAGAGAGTAATGAGGGAGGGAGGAGGGACATTAGGGTCAAATTGTTCTTGAACAATGGGCTGGGCCCTGGGGGAGGGGGCTAACCTCCCATTTGGCTGAGTGAACTCTGCTGCCCACAGCTGAGTCTGAGGGGTAGGGGTGGGGGTAGTTTTCATTCCTTCTGGGAAGAGAATTCCACAAAAATTATGGAGCTCATATCCTGCACCCAGCTGGTGGTTTTCCAGGGTTACTCAGTAACTCTCTATGCTGGAACTCACCCTCCCAAAGACTGGGGCTCAGTAGAGTTCCTCTTCCCCCAGCCAAAGATTCCATGGCTAAAATGGTCCTTGGACCTGCCACTCACGAGTCTCTACAGTTAAGGCCAATCCTCTGGCTTCACCCTGCTGCTATTCCTACACTCGCCCACTGCTCTTTATTCCTGGTTCAACCACTGTCTGCTGAGACAGACTTTGTTGGTGGTTGTTCTTCTAGCTTCTTTTTCTCTGTTTAGTCAATTGACTTTCTGTTAAGAGGTTTCTTTCATGCTATTTTGAGGGGTACTAGGAGCACTTAATACAGTGCCTATTTTCTCTTTGCCATCTTGGTCAGAAGTCTATTTTCCTCTTTTATTATCTCTATCAGAATATTAGCTTTTTATGGTTAGTAATTTTTTTTGTTTTTTGTTTGTTCTTTTTGCTCATTTTGATACTTGAGCTCTGTTCCTGGGGCATGGCACTATAGTCCCAATTAATTTTTGTTCTGGGGATGGGATTACCTTACTGCCAGTCTAGGCAGCTGGTTATGTTTCTATTGCTAGCAGTTTGCTCCATGCATTAGTGCAGCTGTTTGCTGTGTCTGGACTTGAACTGTGCCGTGGCTAAGACCCTCCTGCTGATTTTTCAGCTGTCCCTCCTTTACTGGTTTATCATTCCCTATTACCCACATGAGAAAGTACTTTACTGAAGATCCTACAAAATATCTTGAGTTGAGAAATTGTTTCCTTCTTGTTTTTGTTAGTTCTAGCTTTCAAGTCTGTTTACAAACTCCATTTATATTTGGTTACAGAAAAGCTCTGGGAGCTTCCTAGCTTTAAGCCATGTCCTTGGCTCCACCTTGAAGATCTGAAAGAATTTTTTTTCCTATTTTTTATTTTTCCCTGGTTACATGCTGAAACAAGATTTAATATTCACTTTTAAAACCTTGAGTTCTGAATTCTCTCCCTTCTTCCCACCCCAATTCCACATGGTTAGCACAAGTTATTTGACATAGTTTAAAAATGTGAAGTCATGAAAAACATTACCGCAGTAGTCATGTTGTAAAAGTAAACATAACATCCCCAAATAAAAAGAAACCTCAAGACAAATATAGTAAAAAAGGTATGTTTCAATCCGTATTCAGACAGTATCACCTCTGTCTTAGGGATGGACAGTATTCTTTATGATAAGTCCTTCAGAGTTCTCTTATATCACGGCATGGCTGAGAAAAAGTAAGCAATTCGCAGTTTGATCATCCTACAAAATTGCTGTTACTTTATAAATAGCCCCTATCCCATTGCATCTACTCATGCAAGTTTTTGAATGAGAGCATCCTGTTCATCCCTTCTTATAAAAATAATATTTCACCTCAGTCACATAAAACAATAAGTCCAGCCAATCCTCTCCTGTTGGGCATCCCCTCAATTTCCAATTCGTTGTCACAACAAAAGAGCTTTTATCAATATCTTTATGCATATAGCTTCTTTTACTTCCTGTTTCTCATCTTTTTTTGGAATACAGACCTAGTAGTGGCAATGCAAGGTCAAAGAAAACACCTTGGTTTCTAGTTCTTTGGGCATAGGTCCAAATTACTGTACAGAACTGTTGAAGCCTTTCACAACTCTTCCAACAATGCATTGATTTCTTATTTTTCCTAAATCTCCAACATTGATGATTTTTTTCTTTCTGTTGTATTAACTAATCCAAAAGGTATAATAAGATAATACCAGAATTGTCTAAACCTGCATTTCTCCTGTCACCAGTGAGTTAGGACATTTTTAAAAAATGATTTAAATAGTTAACAAGGATAACTTAATCTGAAAACTGTTCATATCTTATCTTTTGTTCATCTAGCAGTTAGGGAATGGCTATTATTTTTCATAAATCTGACTCAGTTCTTTATGTTTGAGAAATTAGGTCTTTATCAAACAAACTTTTTTTTCAAAATGTTTTTACCACATTTGGTATTTCCCTTCTTATCACTACGCCCCTCCACAATCATTTATCCTATTGTCTCTCTCAGTCCATACTTTCCTTCCTCAAAAGTGTCTTGTATCTGACTATACCCTCCCACAATCTTCCCTCCCTTCTATCAACTCCCCCACCCCATTCCTCCAATCCTTTTCCTTTCCTACTTTCCTATCAAGTAAAGTAGATTTCTATACTCAATTTAATGTGGATATTATTCCCTAAGTCACTTTGCCCTTACTTTCCCCATCTTCTACTTCACTGCAAAAACTTTTACTTGCCTCTTTTATGCGAAATAATTTAAGTCATTCTACCTCTCTTTTTTACTTTCAGTACATTACTCCCTCACCCAATAACTCCACCTTTTTAATATATCATTCCATTAACTTCAACTTCCACCTTTGTGCCTTATCTATATATGTTCTTTATAACTGCCCTAATAAATGAAGACATTTATATGCATTACCAGTATCATCTTGTGATACAGAAATGTAAATAGTTCAGCATCTTTAAGTACATTAAATGTATTACCTTTCCTATTTACTTTTTTATGCTTCATTTGAGTCTTGTATTTGGAGATAAAATTTTCTTTTCAAATCTAGTCATTTAAACAAGAAAGTAGGAAAGTACCCTTTTGCATTGAATGTTCATCTTTTCCACTGTTCAGTTATGCTGGAAAGTTGATTTGATTCTTGGTCATAATTCAAGCTCTTTTGCCTATCATATTCCAAGTCCTACAATTCCTTAATGTAGAAGTGCTAAATCTTTTGTTATCCTGACAGTGGCTCCACAATAAATTAATTGTTTCTTTCTGTTTGGTTGCATTATTTTCTCTTTGATATGACAGTTGTGAAATTTGACTATATTTTTCATTTTTTTTTCATTTTGGGATCTCTTTAAGGAGATGTTTAGTGGATTCTTTCAATTTCTACTTTATCCTCTGTATTTAGAATATCAGGGCAGTTTTCCTTGATAATTTCTTTAAAAAAAGTTATCTAAGCTCTTTTTTTGATCATGACTTTCAGATATTCCAAGAATTTTTAAATTATCTCTCTTTCATCTGTTTTTCATGTCACTTGATTTTCCAATGAGATATTTAAAATTTCCTTCAAGTTTTTTCATTCTTTTGGTTTTGCTTTTATTGTTTCTTGATTTCTCACAAAGTCATCTGCTTCTCTTTGCTCCATTCTATATTTTAAGGAATTATTTTCCTCAAAAAGATTTTCTATCTCCTTTTCCTTTTGGTCAATGCTGCTTTTTAAGGCATTCATTCTTCTCTTCATTGAGCACTTCTACCTCTTTTTCCATTTGGCCTTGTGTGGTTTTTTTATTCATTTATTTAAGACAATGAGTTTAGGTGATTTGGCCAAGGTTACACAGCTAGGCAATTGTCAAGTGTATGAGGTCAAATTTGAACTCAGGTCCTCTTAACTTTGGGTTGGGTGATCCATCCACTGAGCTACCTAGCTTCCCCATGTGTAGGTTTTAAGATGTTATTTTCTTTGTCCTTTTTTGGTATGTCATTCATCAAGTTGTTGACTCCATTTTCATGATTTTCCCAAATCACTTTCATTTCTATTCCTAATTTTTCCTTTACCTCCCTTACTTAATTTTTTAAAATCTTTTTTGATCTCTTCTATGGTCTGAGAGCAATTTCTATTTTGAGAAGGCTTTGGACCCATAAGCTTAGACTTTGTTATGTTCTTCTGAGTATGTGTTTTGATCCTCCATTGGATCAAAATCCTAAGTCTATGGTCAGAATTTTTTCAGATTTTTTTCTTCTGTTGCTTGCTCATTTCCAGAAGCTATGACTTGGTTTTAACTCTTTCTTAAAGTGGGGCTATGCTTCCATGATGAAGGACACACTGACTCAAGCCTTTGAGGATTTTTCCAGCTATATTCAGAGATATTTCTAGGGCCCTGCAAGTTTTCATTTCTTCTG
The DNA here is from genome assembly GCF_037893015.1 of Macrotis lagotis. Lineage (NCBI taxonomy): Eukaryota > Metazoa > Chordata > Mammalia > Peramelemorphia > Peramelidae > Macrotis > Macrotis lagotis. Next base: position 86,160,809 of record NC_133666.1, read on the forward strand.
AGGTCTTACAAGAAGCTCCCATGGACTGTGTTCTGGTCTCTGGGTCACTTCAAACACTCCTCTCTGCCCTGGAACTGGAGGGAAAGTCCCTGATCCTCTTTGGCAGTGAGCTCTGTTGTGTTTCTGCTCCTCTGGCAATAGGGGCCCCAGACTGTGACTTGAATCTGAGTATGGGCAAAGCAGTAGTCCTGCTTCAGGGATAGCAAAAAGATTCCTGTAATTTCCATCTGATCCCCTAACTGCCCTTTCACTGAGAGTTCCAGAAGCAGGTTCTTCTGTTCATTCAGTAGCTCCTGAGGCTTGCTCTTCCCCTGATGGGGTCAGATCTGGGCTGTTGAGGCCTATGATGGACTGTATTCTACTCTTATCCTGTCTAACAGACTTTTCCTGCTGACCTTCCAAATTGTCATTTGCAGCCTCTGAGCTAAGAAGTCTGGAAACCACCACTGCTTTCAGTGACCTCTTCTCCTGAGGTCTTGTTCCTGGATGGTTGGGGTGGTTCACTCTGACTTGGTGCTCTTTTTTTTCCTTTCTTACCCTGGCATAGCAGACTCTTCCTGCTGATCTTTCAAGTTTTCTTACATTGGAAGATTGCCTCACTCAGTCTTTGTATGGGTTCAGGCAATGTAGAATTTTGTTAGAGTTTTTATTCTAAGATATTTGGAGTGTTTTAGGTGATACTTGAATGAGACCCTGCTTTTACTTCAGCATCTGGATTAAAAGAAATTTTAAAAAAGAGAAAGACGTTTTAAGTAGATCATTTATTCATTCTAAATAATTTTATTGGGTATAAATGTTGTATAAAAAAGGACAGTAAAATAAAACCCTAAAAACCTCTTATCTTATAGACACTATCAAATGGATTTAGTTGAGATTAGTGAAATTTTTTGCTTGCAAAAAAATCCCTACAATATTACTGTATCTCACAAGCTAATTGAAGGTACATTCATATATTTCTTTTATTTAGTAAAGAAAGTTCTTCATATTTCTATTAATAAAAATGAATATTGAACATGAAAAAATAGGCAAAGTCTTCATTATAGAGAGCATTTAGGGAAAGAACATCTATTTCCAGGTCATCTGGAAATATACATATACAATGAAATGAGAATTTAGTGAAAAATAAAAATAATAATCTCCTTCATTTCAGAATGATATGGATTGAGAACCAAATTTACAGGTCTTAAATGATGACTAGAACACTGAATATTTAGACTTCCATGCACTTGTCGGGTGGGAGTGCTGGTAGTAGTGCAGAGTAGATAAATAGGAATTTATTTCCACCATTTTAAAAAACAAGAAAAAATTAAACTTTTCTAATGAAATCATACCTAAATCCTAATTTATTGTTTAGTATGCATTGGTGATAGAAAAATAAAAAAAATCTGACATTCTTGACCACAAAAGACCCAAGATTAATGTAAAAATACTCTCAATGTTATGTCTACCCAAATTAATACCATCATCCCCAAAAACTGGTAAAGGAAAAGCAGTGTAATCTTCTCTCATTGCTTCATTGATAAAAATAGCAATTGATTGTAGCATTTGTGATAATGATTATTCAGTTCAGGGTTTCATTACTACATAGATTTATAAGGGGACAATATTTGTTTCACACTTAGTATATGCAGAAGATCCAGGTGTTTTTTTAATGAAGCAATAAAAGAGATGAAAGTAAATAAACCAAGAAGATTTTGAGAAGGTTTTTCTTTAGATTTGAGAATCTCATTTCTATTAAGATTCCTGGAAACCTGGACTTCCAGTTGATAAGGCAAGCTAGGGGAAGCTAGGTACAGAGCCCTGGCCCTGAAGTCAGTAGGAGGATGGAAATTCGAATCTGATCTCCTGAAACTAACTAGTTGTGTGACCTTGGACAAGTCACTTTACCTCTTTACCTTGATTTCCTTGCATCTAGTGTCACCTCCAGTCATCCTTATTCATGTCTGACCACTGCACCAAGTTGGTCATGGAGGAAAAAATGATGCTGGTGACTTAGTACAAACCCCCCTCACTCAAGTTAATTCATGTGCTTGTCATGGCATCACCTCCCTGATGTCATGGTCTTCTTCGAGAATGAAGAACAAATATCATCATCATCATCATCAGCTTAATCATCATCAAAGCAGGCTACTTGGTGGTAAGCTACAGCTCAGAAGGTAGAATTCCTGGCATGGCAATAAGTCCCATCTCTGAGTGTAAGAATTAATAATCATTTGTGAAGCCAGATTTCTTGAACAGTTCTTCCATTTCAAACTTAGAATATCTGAGTCTGATGGAAATAAATATGTTAGAGTCTTGAGCTGGATGAGGCTGGAGAAACAGGAATGTTAGTTGAATGATTGATAATCAAAAAAATAGAGATGTTTAAGGCCAATGAAGGAAATTATCCTAACAAATAGGATTTTAGAACAGACATTGTCAGTCTGGAAGAAGCCTTGGTAAAGAGAATGAGAGACTGAGGAGGGACTTTAGAAGTGGAACATCTGATTCAGGAGAGAACATAAAATGTCAGGACTGAAATACATTAAAATAGTCCATATATCAAGCACGGGAGAGTCCTAGGGGCCTCAGAACTGAAAATAACAGTAATTCTAGGATTAATCTCATGGTGAAAATATTGACCATATTTGGCCAACAAAAATAGCGCAATTCCAAGATATCCGTACAAGAAAACCTATAAAATTCTCTGCCATTGCTTCATTGATAAAGATAACTATTGATAGTAATGTTTGTGCTAATGAATATAATGGAGCACTAAAATATGATGATGCATCTTAAGAAAGTTAAGGGGAGGAGATTTCTGTTTGGAAATCAGTATATGGGTAAGACAACAGTGTTTTTTTGAAAATAAAACAATATATTAAACTTAAGCATAAAAAAGTCCCAACTAGAACTTTGATTGGGGCTTCTTTGGATATGAGAAGCTCCTTTATATGAAGGTTCTTATAAAACTGAAAGTTTCTACTTCCAAGTACCATTGAAGTAGACAATTGGTGGTAGTGAAGAGCTTAGAAGATGAAATTTCCCACTAAGTAAGTCCCACCTCCAAATGGAAATTTTAGGAATAGATTGTGAAGCCAAAATCCCTGACCAGATAATTAGACTCTGAAGTTAGAATCACTAACCTTGATGTAATTATCCAATCTAGAATCCTGAGCTGGAAGAGGCTAACCCAGGACTCTCAATTGGGGAGACTGACTAGAAGAGAGAGTGGGAAATATTCAGAGACTGGTAAAGAAAATTATCTAAAGAAATGGAATTATAGAATAGATAGTGTCAGGAGACATGAAGATGAGAATAACAGATTGAGGATAATCTTGAGATGAAAAGTTATCTGATTCAGGAGACAACAGAAAACATCAGAATTTGAGTGACTTTCAATTTTCTATGTGCTATAGCCTGGAAGGCTCTGAAAAATCTACATGAAAAAACTTTCAGATAACAAATGTCATCAGTTTTAGGGATTATTATAAATATATGCTTAATGGACAAAAATATTTTTCACTTCTAGGGAAATCGAGAAAGGAGGAGAATTTAGAATTTCAGGATGAGGTTAATCATTCATTTCAATTTACTTTGCTTTATATCCTTGTTAAACTAAAAAAATTCACACAATACAATAAAAAGTTTGCAGAAAGTACCAATAATATTCTGGCTATGAAAAAAATTCTCAGTTAAGGTAATATGAAAGTCCTGGAAACAAATGTGATTTACGAAGATCCTTTTTGATAAAGAATATTATTTATATTATTATTGAAAATGAATATAGAATATTTTGAATAACAACAATAAAAAACCCAGGTTCTAATTCCCAAAGTTTCATAATGAGCAGAACTAATATTTCTAGATGATTATATTTTTATGTCTTTAGGAATAGTGCAAGAAAAATACTTTTATAAAAGATTCTAAAAATTAACTTCATAAATCTTAGCATGCTGTTTCTTTGGAACCAAAAATCTTGCATCTTAGAATATTCTTAGCAGGCTGAATGGCTGGGTTTTCAGCTCTCATTCAAGGCTACTTGAAGGCTTGGTATTTCCAAAGTGGGTCTACATTCCACCTCTCAGCATCCTTCTTTGGAGCAGAGACAAGAAAGCAAAGTAAAGCAAAAATATAAAAGGACAGGCCTTTATGTGCCAACTACTCAATGTAAAAGTTGGAAGCTATCAGGGAACATAAATAAGAATTTGCTCTGGAATGTGATATAGATAGATAGATAGATAGATAGATAGATAGATAGATAGATAGATACATATAGATATACATATAGATATACATAAATACACATATAGATATAGATAGATAGATAAATGCAAAATAACATAAATAGTAAATATTTATTTTCATATATGTTCTAAGTGAGCCAAAAATATTCACCAGTTGAAGGGAAATTAAAAAATAAAGAAGAGGAAAATTCTGCCTAAGATTTCAATCTTTTCTGGCAATTTAATATTCTGTAGTTAAGGACATCTTGAAACAAATCAAAAATTCATAACTATACAACTGAAAAGGTGAAGGAAAAGTACTGAATAGTTTTTGGCAAAGTAAAAAAGATTTCTAACTGGAAACAATTTGACACCAAAACAAGTTTTGGAAATCTGTACATATACGATGCATATGTATTATAATTATTATGCAATAATAATTAAAATTAAAATTCTTAGAAAACACAAGAGGGTATAGCCTTTAAATGAAAAATATCAGTTCTTGGTAACACCATAAAGAACTGAATATATTTGCTTTCTAGGACCTTTCAACGATATATGTTGCAGGGGTCCTGGAGCTAAGAATACCGAATGTTCTAAGGACTACATCTTGTGTGTAAATGACCAGACAATGAATGAATAGGTTTGAGATAATATTAGATGAGAATGGCTCATGTAATATAAAATATACAAGCTTGAAGGAAATTTTAATTCAGCCAGATGAGAATGTAAAATCTGCAAGACTATAATTGTGAAAGCCTAATGAAGAGATAATGGAATATGTACAGGCTCTGGAAATGTACATACTCAGAAATAGGAGGATTTGAGCACACATAGTGTCAGACCTGGGAGTTTCCATGGAGATGAAAATGAAAGAACTTAAAATGTCTGTAGAAGAGAAGACCTCACAGCAAAGAGATCTTGTCAGATCTGCAGTGTAGTCTAAACCCACAAATGTTGTCTAGGTGGAGTAGTTCAGAGAACAGAAATAATCTCCTGGGTAAGGGGCCTTCTAATACAAAATGTTATACATTTCAAGGATTACTTTAAATATATACTTAGCAAACAAAATCATCTTCTAATTCTAGGTAAATGAAGGAGAGAAGGGAATTTAGAATTTCTGGATGATATATTTATTTAAACTACTTAGAATTAAACCATGGTGAAGCTTAAAAAGAAAAAAAATCGATTCATATCTACCACACTTGCAAAAGTGTTTGGCTCAAGTACTAATTATTTTTGGGTTATATTAAAAAAATCCCAGACAAGTTAATATACCAGCACCCTGTAACAAATGAAATTCAATGAAGATCCTCCGTCACAAACAATTGCCCCTGGTATTATTATTATTACTGATAATAAATCTGATTTATTTTTGAATAAAAATTAGCTCTGTTAATTCCTGAAGTATCATTAAAGACAAAATTAATATTTCTTGGTCATGATATCAGTAAGTCATTACTTAAGTACATATATTTTTAAAGTGAAATTTATGTATGAAAGGATGGGATTTTCTTGAAACCCACAGCTCTGAAAGTCCTTAGCACCCCTAATGCCCAAGTTGCTAGTTCACATCTAACAGCTATTGTTGCATGTATTTAAAATTTGACTTACCATATTTCCTACCAAGGTGTAAATCTAACTTGGAATATCCCATTTTCTAGGCAGGATAGAAGAGTAAAGTCAAACCTTAAAACTCAAAGAGGTAATATACTATGCAATGTGACAGCTGGGAGCTCTGTGAGAGCATTAATCAGAATCTGCTCTGGTATGGACCTTAGATTGAAAAATATCATAAAAGCAAAAGATTAATTTTCTTAAATTTTCTTGTTGAGCCAAATATTGGCTAACTCAAACAATTTGAAGAATAGAAGGGAGATTTTGCCAAGGAGATCAATACATTCTTGCAATTTAATTTACATTCTGCCCATTCACAGCTTCACTGTCAAAAGAATTTGGGGAAAGTCAAGTTTATTGTAAGCCAAATAACAATAGCTACAACAATAACAACAAAATGAACAACAACCCCAAATTGAAAACTCTTGGACACCAAAATGAATTTAATTTCCTGTAGGTCCTCTTTGTTCAAACTGTTAGTATTATGACTATGAATGAAATTGAGTGCAGAGAACATTTGGGCTACAAAAGGAAATTCTAGCATACTAAGGACTTAAAAGAGACACAGGTGAGATTTGCATATTTAAATATAGGTAAGATGTATGTTCAGTGCAATAAGTATCCAGTAAAAACTCAAAAGGGAAAACCTTTACAGTCTATATGAGAGTATGACTTTAGATCCAAAATATCAGTTCTTGGTAGCCCCTTGGCACATTGACTTTTAGGGCTCCTTTTGGAACCTTTATCCCAGGGAAGGGAAAAGGCTTGTCTCTGAAGAGATTATAAGTGAAATGCTGAGAATGAATATTAGGTAGGACATGGCTCCTGGAACATAGAATATATGACTTTGAGGAAAATTTGGAATTCAGGATCATGAGATGGCTGATGCTACAGAAACTGCAAGGTCAGACTTATGAGCATTTAGAGAAGATAAAGTGTGTGTGTGGGGGTAAATAGAGTCTAGGAATGGACATTTTCAGAAGCAGAAAGATTTAAGCACACAGAGTATCAGACCTGGGACTTGTCATGGAGACAAAAATGAGAGGCTGTCAGAGTTCATAAAAGGATTATGAGAACAAAGAGAGTTCTTTAGGCTGGAAAGGTCAGAACTTGCAGTGTCCTCAAAACCACTATAGGTCAGAAGGTTCAGAGAACATAAATCGTCTGCTGGGACATGGGCCATAGAGTGGAAAAGCCATACAAATGACACGGAATTATTTTCACAAACATATAGCCTCAGCCTTTAAGATCCTGAGTTTCGAAACCTATGAACTTTTGCCTAAATTCTGCTCCTGAGTTTCTGCCTGGTCAGCTCTCTAAGTTTCGGCCTGGTCATCTATCGGACCATGCAATGGGGAACCTCCCCGAGCACCTGCATTCAATTATAACATGCCACACTATCTCAAGACAACCAGCAGATGCTTGGAAATCCCCTACTGAACCATATATAAGGTCTCTCCTCACTTTACTTGGGATTCCAGGATCCTAGCCATGTCCTAGGACGGAACCCTATCTCAAGCTAGTTTAATAAACCCTTGCTATTGCATCTCCATCATGTCAAGTGGCTCTATTCCGTAACTGGGGACTTTTCTCAGACCTTAACAAGCTCAAATATTACCCATTTTCCAGAAATTTAAAAGACACAAATGCAATTTTTGGTAGAAAATAATTTTTCTTTTCTTTCTTTTACTAAATTAAATATTTTATTTTTCTCCATTTACCTGTAAAACCAAGCTTCAGTATTCAATTTTAAAAACTTGAATTCTGAATTCTTTCCCCTCTTCTCACCTCAACTTCCCTCAATGAGCCAAAAGGTTTTTTTGACACAGGTTAAAATGTATAGTAAAAAAAACATTGCCCAAATAGTCATGATGTAAAAGAAAACATAACCCCCCCAAAAAAAAGTCTCAAAAAAAATAAAGGCAAGTCCTTCACAGTTGATCATCCTATAGCATTACTGTTACATTGTATATATTACAGTTCCCATTGTTTCTGCCCATGCAAGTTTTAATTTTTACTGAGAGTATCCTGTTCATCATTTCTTGGAATAGCATTGCATCTTAATCACATACTACAAATTGTTCAGTCATTCCCCAACTGATTTTCTCAATTTCCAGTTCCCTGCTGCAAGAAATGAGCTGCTTATATACATAGGCCCTTGTCTCTCCTGTTTTTCTTCTCTTCTGAAATATAGGCCTGGAAATAGTATTCCCAGATCAAAAAGTAGGTATAGTTTTATAGACTCTGGCACATAATTTCAAATTGCTCTACAGAATTGTTGAGTTCATTCACAATGTCTCAACTTTATTACAAATGCTCCAACACCTGTCACCCTCCCCTTCCATAATGCCACTAATCAATCCAATAGGTATAAGGCATTATCTCAGAATTGCTTCAAGTTACAAATATCCTTATCTGAAAACTGTTCATATTCTTTGTTCATTGATCAATGGGGGAATGGCTCCCATCATTATAAATTCAACTCAGTTCTCTATGTTTGAGAAAGTAAAGTCTTTATTAGAAAACTTTCTTCAATGTTTTTCCCCAGTTGCTATTGTTATCTATATTTCCCTGCTTTCTATTCCCCCATCCCCATTTATTCTATTCTTGCTCTCATTTCACTTATTCCTTCATCAGGTGTTTTACATCTGACTACTCCCTTGTACTGTCTTCTTTCCCGTCCAACATCTATGCCCCCTACACCTCCCTGTTCCCCATCCCTTTCTTCTACTACCTTCTTCTAGAGTAAGATATTTCTATGACCAATTGAGTGCATATATTACTCTCTCTCTGAGTCACTTCTAATGAGAGTAAAACTCACTCATTCTCCCTCACCTCCCCCTTCTTCCACTCCATTACAAAAGCTTTTTCTTGCCTCTTTTATGTGAAATAATTTGTCATTCTACATTCCTCTTTCCCTTTCTCCTTGCACATTTTCTCTCACCCATTAACTACATCTCTTTAATATATTATTTTCCCTCAAATTTAAATCCAACCTGTGTCATGTTGAAATATGCTCCTTCTAACTGTCCTAATAAATGAGAAAGTTCATATGAGTTATCATTATGATCTTCCTATGCAAGAATATATGCACCCACCTTACACCTCTCAGACTAGCCAGTATGACCAGAAGGGATAATGATCATTATTGGAAGGGTTGTGGAAAATTTGGGACACCATTACATTGTTGGTAGAGCTGTGAACTCATCCAACCTTTCTGGAGAGCAATTTGGAAATATGCCCAAATGTGCATACCCTTTGATCCAGCAATACAACTACTGGGTCTATACCCTGAGGAGATGGGTAAAAACATCACTTGTACAAAATTATTCATAGCAGCCCTGTTTTTGGTGGCAAAGAATTGGAAATTAAGTAAATGTCCTTCAACTGGGGAATGGCTTAGCAAACTGTGGTATATGTATGTCATGGAGCATTAGAATTCTATTAGGAAACAAGGAGGGATGGGAATTCAGAGAAGCCTGGATGGATTTGCATGAACTGATGATGAGTGAGATGAGCAGAACCAGAAGAACACTGCACACTCTAACAGCAACATGGGGGGGTGATGATCAACCTTGATGGACTTGCTCATTCCATCAGTGCAACAATCAAGGACAATTTGGAGCTGTCTGCAATGGTGAATATCATCTGTATTCAGAGAAATAACTGTAGAGTTTGAACAAAGACCAAGGACTATTACCCTTAATTTAGAAAAAATTTCTATCTTATTGTCTGATATTGATATCTCTTATACTTTATGTATCTTCCTTAAGGATATGATTTCTCTCTCATCATATTCAATTTAAATCAATGTAAACCCTGGAAACAATGTAAAGACTGGCAAATTGCCTTCTGTGGGGGGTGGGGGAGTGAAGTAAGATTAAGGAAAAAATTGTAAAGCTCAAAATAAATAAAATCTTTAAAAGTACTAATAATAGGGCGGCTAGGTGGCACAGTGGATAAAGCACCGGCCCTGGAGTCAGGAGTACCTGGGTTCAAATCCGGTCTCAGACACTTAATAATTGCCTAGCTGTGTGGCCTTGGGCAAGCCACTTAACCCCATTTGCCTTGCAAAAAAAGTACTAATAATAATAATACAAAAAGAACATATACAGTTCCACATCATTAAGTCCCTTATGATTTGCCTGTGCTTTTCACATTTTATGCATCCCTTGGGTCTTATATTTGAAGATCAAATTTTCTTTTTATCTCTGGCTGTTTCATCAGGAAAGTTTTAAAGTCCCCCTTTTCATTGAATGTATATTGTTTCCCCAAAAGATTATGTTAATTTTAATGTGTAGTGGATTCTAAGTTGTAATCCAAAATCTTTTGCATTCTGGAATATCCTGTTCTAAGCCCATGATCCCTTAATATGGAAGCTGCTAATTCTTGTGTTCCCCTGACTGTTGGTCCACAATAATTGAACAGATTCTTTCAATTTCTATTTTACCCTCTGCTTTTAGGATATAATGGCAATTTTCTTGTATAATTTCTTGAAAAATAATTTCTATGCTCTTTTGTACCTTGATTTCTGACAAAGTCATCAGCTTCCCTTTGTTCCCATTGTATATTGTAAGGAAGTATTTTCTTCAGTGAGATCTTGTATCTCCTTTTCCATTTGGGCAGTTCTTCTTTTTAAGGCATTCTTAGCCTCATTGACTTTTTGGACCTCTTTTTTCATTTGGACCAAACTGCTTGTCTTTTTGTTTTTGTTTTTGTTTTTTAATGTTTTTGCAAGGCAAATGGGGTTAAGTGGCATGCCCAAGGCCACACAGCTAGGTAATTATCAAGTGTCTGAGGCTGGATTTGAACTCAGCTACTCCTGACTCCAGGTTTGGTGCTCTATCTACTGCACCACCAACTGCCCCCCCCCCCACCAAAATCTGGTTTTTAACAATGTTATTTTCTTCAATATTTTTGGTATCTCCTTCACCAAGCATCTGATATGATTTTCTGATATGATATATCTCTCATTTCTCTTTCAAATTTTTCCTCTACCTCACTTGATTTTCAGATTCCTGTTTGAGCTCTTCCATATCCTGAGCCCAATTCATATTTTTCTTGGAGGCTTTAGATGTAGATACCTTGACTTTATTGTTTTGATCTCCTGTAGTAAGCGTCTATAGTCAAAAATTTTTCTTCTGTTGCTTGGTCATTTCACCAGCCTATCACTTGGTTTTAACTCTTAGTTAATGTGGGACACTGCTACCAGAATAGTGGACACACTGCCAAAGATTTCCAGGATTTTTTCAGCTGTTTTCAGAGATACCTCCAGGGACTTGCAAGATCTCAATTCCTACAAGGTCTTTTGAGAGGCTATGACTAATCTCCCTGTGCTCTGGGCTTTGGGTAGCCACAAGAACTACTTTCTGCCCTGGAACTCTAAATAGGGTCCACACTCTATTGGGGCCATAAGCTCTGTTGTGCTTCTGATCCTCTTCCTATTATTGGGAGGCAAGACTATGAACATATCTAAGTGTGTACAAAGCAACAGAATCCTACAAAGAGACCTCCATAATCCCCTTCTGACCCTCTTACCATCTCTGGGTTGTGAGTCACAGAAGTAGCTACTGCTGCTGATTCAATGTCTTCTGAGGCCTAGGGTATATATTTGAATACTGTGCCCTGGGCTCTCTTGCTGGGATGTTTCAGAGTTTTCCTGCTGACCTTCCAAGTTGTCCTTGGCAATCCCTGGACTGAAATGTCTGGAAACCACTCTGCCATTGAGCCAGGAACCCTGTGTTCTGTTTCTGGATGGTTAAACCTTGTTCACTTAAGTTCCACCTGTCTAGCTTTATGTGCCAATGTTGTTCTTTGCATACCTTTCTCACTTCAGTGGAGCAGACCCTTCCCCCATATCTTCCAAGTTTTCTTGGGCTGGAAAACTGTTTCATTCAGTCTTTTTGTGGGCTCTACCACTCTAGAATTTGGTTAGTGTCGTTATGTAAAGGTATCTGATAAAAACTCTCCCATCAATAAAAACTATTGGGAAAATTTGAAGTTAGTATGGAAAAAACTTAGATTAGACCAACACCTCATGCCTTATACCAAGATAAGATCAAAATTAATACAAGGTTTAGACATAAGAAACAGCACTATAAGCAAACTAGCAGATCAAGGAGTAATTTACCTACCATATGTATGGAAAGAGAAGCAATTTATGACTAAGGAAAAGATGGAGAACATCATTAAAAACAAACTAGATACTTTTGAATACATTAAATTAAAAAGCTTTAGCACAAACAAACTACTGTAACCAAGATCCAAAGAAATGTAGTATATTGGGAAACATGTTTACAACCAGTATTTCTGATAAAGGACTCATTTCTAAAATATACAGAGAATTGAGTCAAATTTTCAAAAAAAAAAGCCATTCCCCATTTGACAAATGGTCAAAGGATATGCAAAGGCAATTTACAGATGAGAAAATCAAAGTGATCCATAATCATATGAAAAATTAAATTGCTCTAAATCATTACTTAGATAAATTCAAATTAAAACATCTCTAAGGTACCACCTCCCACCTCTCAGATTGGTCAATATGACCAGAAAGGACAATGATCAATGTTGGAAGGGATGTGGGAAATCTGGTACACTAATACATTGTTGGTAGTACTGTGAACTCATCCAACCTTTCTGGAGAACAATTTGGAATTGCACCCAAAGGCCAATAAATATGTGCATAGTCTTTGACCCAGCAATATCACCTACTGGGTCTATACCTGAAGAGATTACAAAAAAGGGTTAAAACATCACTTGTACAAAAATATTCACAGCAGCCCTGTTTGTGGTGGCAAAGAATTGGGAATTAAGTAAATGTCCTTCAATTGGGGAATGGCTTAACATACTGTGGTATATGTATGTCATGGAACACTATTGTTCTATTAGAAACCAGGAGGGCTGGGAATTCATGGATGTCTGGAAGGATTTTCATGAACCTATGCTGAGTGAGATAAGCAGAACCATAAAAACATTGTATACTCCAACAGCAACATGTGGGTGAGATCAACCTTGATGGACTTGTTCATTCCATCAGTGCAACAATAAGGGACAATTTTGCGCTATCTGTGATGGAGAATACCATCTGTATCTGGAGAAAGAATTGTGGAATTTAAACCAAGACTAAAGATTATTGCCTTTAACTTATGGAAAAAACTGTTTTCTTATTATGTAATATTGCTGTCTTATACTTTATTTTTCTTCCTTAAGGTTATGTTTTCTCTCTCATCAACTTCAATTTAGATCAATGTATACCATGGAAATGATGTAAAGACTAACAAAATGCCTTCTGTGGGACTGGGGGGAGGGAAGCAAGATTAGTGGAAAAATTATAAAATTCAAAATAAATAAAATGTTTCTAAAAGATTAATAAATACAGGTATCTGGAATGCTTTGGGGGAGAGCTTGAATGGGTTATTGCTTTTACTCAGCCATCAGTAAGACTCATGGACATTACAATTATAATTCAAGCAAAAAAATAAAATTGATATCTTCCAACAATTTCATGATATTACTTTAGAATCAACCTGTCTGTATTGTGTGTTCCCTGGAATTGTAAATTTCTAGGTTTCCAAACACCTTTCATTTAGGTAAAGAATTTCTAAGCCAGGAAGTAAAAACTGCTTCTAAATCTCCCAATGGGGAATGAAAAGTGAAGCCAAAATAATAAAAATGCTTGACCTTCTTTTTCAAAGAAAAGCATGACATCAGGGTGGGGCGATGATACCATGACAAACACATGAATTAGTTCTGAGTGAGGGGAAGCATCACTTTCTCCACCAGAGTCATCTGGGTCCAGTGGCTATATATGAATCAGGATGACTGAAGATTATGCTGGATGTGGTGCAACCAGAGTTAAATGATTTGCCCAAGATTACATAGCCATTAAGTGGCAAGTGTCTGAGGCTGGATTTAAACTCCCATCCCATCTAAAGCCGGTGCTCTATCTACTGTACCACCTAGTTACCTGAGGCCAGAATAGGTAATAATGAAGAGCACTGAAACCTAGACTGTGTGATCTTGAGGGATATTTTGTACATAGAATCTTGTGTCTGATTAGATTTTCAAATCTATAATGTCATGATTCAGAGGGACTATAAATGGAAGAGTGAGAGATATTCAGGAAATCAGAATGGAAATGGCAGAAACAGGGAATTTTTCACATAGCATGAAATGGCCTTGACCAAGAGAATGAAGCAAGTGAGAGAGCACTTTTAAGAAGGGATAATAGAGAAAAGAGTAATCTGAAAATCCCCAAGGGCAGCTTCTGGTATTTCCTGAAAACCACTATGCTTTAGCAATAGGTGATCTCAGAGAATAGAAATGATCAGTTCTCAATGGTCTTAGCATGGAAAATAAATGGAGATAATGTCTTTACAGATATATTCTTAGTTGATCCAAATAGAGCCTTGTTGCCTGGTATATGTGAATTTTTCTTAAATGATTAAATATAAATTCCTATTTGAATTTTATTATACATTGTTGATATAGAAAGAAAAAATGTCACATTCTTAACCACAGAGCCTTTAACATAAGATGAAAGCAGTATGTTTTATTGCTACTGAAAGCATCATGCAAACCCCAAATATCTGTAGACAAGTACCAGTCATCCTCTGCAGTTATTTCATTACTACATAATTATTGATAGAAATGTTAGTGATAACAGATATTCAGTATTATTGGCCATTAAAATGGCATTATGTAATAAGAATTTATAAGGGGATATAACTTGTTTAGAAATCAGAATATATTTAAAGACTCAAGTACAATGGTAAAATAAAAGATTAAAATAAATTGAAACCAAAAACCACAAACTAACCCTAATGATCTTAAGAGGTATTCCTTTAGACATGAGAATCTTATATCTGTTAAGCTCCCTCCTTAAAACCTGAATGTCTGGTTTTTCAGATACCATCCCAGCTAGGTTATTTATTCATAAGATGGAATTTAAAATAAAGAATTTCCCATCATGTCAATAAGTCCTTCAAATCAACCAGTTAAGAAATAATTGTGAAGACAGAAGGCATGAATAAGCTTAGAACTTTTATAGAATGTCAGATATACATAATTATAGAAGTGTACATATATATATATATATATATATATATGCATTCCAGAAAATAACCTGCACATAATCATAAAATATGCAATTCTAGCATCCAAAGATTCTGAATGAAGTTGTAGAAATAAGGATGACATTTTGGGAAGGACCAAAAGAAAGAGTTTGGGAGATGGGCAGAGGAAATTGTCTAAAAAAATGAGATTTTTAGAAGAGACAATGTCATATGAGGGAGGCACCACAGAAAAGAGAATAATTAGAGCAGCTAGGTGGTAGAATATACAGAGCATTAGCCCAGGAATCAGGAGAACATGAGTTCAAATGTGACTTCACACACTTAATATTTGCCTAGCTGTGTAACCTTTGGCAAGTCACTTAACCCCATTGCCTTAAATAAAAAGAAAAATTAAGCATTTCTGATCAAGATGGTAGAGAGAAGACTGGCACTGTGCTAAAGTCTCCTGCATTCCTTCAGAACTAATATGAATCAAGCCTCAACAAAAATTACATCAACATAACCCAAAGAAAGAAACTAGTAGAATTACATCTACCAACAAAGTCTTCCTCTGAGGATTGAAGGTGAGCCATAGTCAGAAAGCAGAGAGCCAGTGGGGGTGGGGTGAGTTATGAACTAACCTAAGATCAGTCATGGAGGCTTTGACTGTGGGTGTCATGGTCCAAGTACTAACTTAGCCACAGAAACTTTAATTACTTGAGTGGCAGTCTAGGAATCTCCAGCAGGACTGGAGGGTGAGCTCCTGCACAGAGAGTTACAGATTGTGACTGGACATCTATATGCTCTACTCGGCTAGTTTGGAGGACCTTGGGCTCCATACTTTGATTTCAATGGAACCCTCTTCCCAGAAAAAAATACCAAAACAGCCTCCCCATCCCCAAGCTCAGACCTGGACAGCAGAGCTCCCCCAGCTGAATGTGGAGATTAACATCCTCACCCCAGTGTGCAGCCCACATTGTTCAAGGATAACGGTATCCAGCATCACCACCCACCCTCTCCAGGCCTATGGAGAGAGAGCACCAGTCAAGGTCACAGACGCTCCAGAGAAAGTAAACAGCATCCCCTACTAACCAGCCCACTTGGAGTTACTAAACTCATTGAACAAAATCTCTAAGGATTGCAACACCAAACTTCTGTGAACCAGTCCCTCATCCAACACATGATCTTAGGAAAATGAAGAAAAGCCAGTGAAAAGGGAGTTCATAGAAAGCTAGTTAAAAGATAGAGACCCTACCTCAGAGACATCAACAACATCCAAGGAAAATATGATTTGGTCTCCAGCCCAAAAAGACTTCTTTGATGAAAACAGGAAAGAGTTTAAATAACAATTGGAAAAATCAGGAAATGAAACCCATGAGAAAATTTACACCTTACAACAAGAAAAGAATTATTTGTAAAATATAATTGGACAAATGCAAAAAAGAATATAAGTTTCTTAAAACCTCAATTGGTCAAATGTAAAAAGAAAATAATTCCCTCAAAATCTCAATTGGAGAAATGGAAAACTCCTTCAAAAATAGAATTGACCAATTGGAAAAGGAGTAACAAAATGTAAATGAAGAAATTTCTTCTCCAAAAAAGAGAATGGAGTCTGGGGAAATTAATAAATTTATTAGACAACAAGAACTATCAGATAAAAGAGAAAATCCTGCAATCAGCCAGAAAGAAACAATTTAGATACCAAGGAGCCACAATAAGGATTACACAGAACCTGGCTGCAACAACATTAAGGGATAAAAGGGCCTGTAATGCGATATTCTAAAGAGCAAGAGACCTTGGAATGCAGCCAAGAATCCATTATCCAGAAAAAAATGTGCCTTCTCTACCAGGGGAAAAGATGGACATTTAATGAAATAGGAGACTTCCAACTTTTTCTGATGAGAAAACCAGAGCTAAATCGAAAATCAGGACTTCAAATGGAAGACTCAAGAGACCAATGAAAAGGGAATAAAAAAGGGAAAAAAACTGCTGTCCAATAAGATGAAACTGGCAATATCCTCACCTGGGAGAAATACTCTCATAACTTGCAAGAATCGTAACTCCATTAGAAAGAATATACTAAGCCAGAAATAATGGACACTCATGACTTAACTGTGACTCTGATAGAAAGATTTAAAAACATTCTCTTCTTAAAAAGGGGGACATTAAAGAAAAGGGAGGATGGAGGACATTGAACAGGGCAAATCACATTATATAAAGATGTACAAAGGACCTATTGTAATAGAGGGGAAGAAGGGAGGAGTTGAGTACTGTCTGAATCTTACTCTCATCAGACTTGGCTAAAAGCTAACACAGTTAAGAAACTTATCTTCCCTTACAATTATTAAAAGAGGAAAGGGGGAGGTGAGAGGAAAAGAGGAACAAAGAGAAGGAAAGGAAGGAAGAAAGTGGAGGGGTTTGAATACAAGGTGGCAAGCACACTGAAGGTGTTGGTATTCAGAAACAAAATACTGGGGAATGTGAATGAAGTGCAGAAAAGAGGGACAATACAAACAGAAGGAAGATAGCATGGAGGGCAATAAAGACTTAGTAATTATAACTTTCAATGTGAATGGGATGAACTCTCCCATAAAATTTAAACCAATAGCAGAGTGGATTAAAAACTAGAATCCTACAATATGCTGCTTACAAGAAAATCATTTGAAGCATTGAGCTACATATAGAGTAAAGGTAAAAGGTAGGAGCAAAATATATTTTGCTTCAGCTGGAGTGAAAAAAGCAGGGGAAGCAATCCTTATCTCAGGTAAAATGACTGAAAAAAAAAAAGATCTCATTAAATGAGTTAAGAAAGGAAACAATATTCCCCTAAACCATACCATAGAAATTCAAACAATTTCAATACTAAATATGTATGCAAAAACTGGTATAGCATTCAGATTATTAGAGGAGATGTTGAATGAGTACATGAAGATATAGACAGCAAAACTCTGATGGGAGACCTCAACCTCCACTCTCAAATTTAGATAAATCTAACCATAAAATAAACAGGAAGGAAGTTAAGAGGTAAACAGATTGTTCAAAAACCTAGGCATGATGTTTGTTTTTATTTTAGAAAGAGTTTACTTATTTGGAGTTTTGCAATTTTTCCCCCATTCTTGCATCCCTTGCCCCACGCCCCACAGAAAGCATTCTGTTAGTCTTTACATTGTTTCCATGTTATACATTGATCTCAGTTGAATGAGATGGGAGTGAAATCATATCCTTAAGGAAGAAGAATAAAGTATAAGAGAGAGCAAAATTACATAATAAGATAGCAGCTTTTTTCCCTAAATTGAAGGCAATGGTCTTTGGTCTTTGTTCAAACTCCACAAATCTTTCTCTGGACAAAGATGGTATTCTCCATTGCACATAGCCCCAAATAGTCTCTGATTGCTGCATTGATGGCATGAACACATCCATCAAGGTTGATCACCATTCCTATGTTGCTGTTAGGGTGTACATTGCTTTTCTGGTTCTGCTCATCTCGTTCAGCATCAGTTCATGCAAATTGTTCCAGGCTTCCCTGAATTCCCATCCCTCCTGGTTTCTAACAGAAAAATAGTGTTCCATAACATACATATACCACAGTTTATTAAACCATTCCCCGACTGAAGGCATGATAGATCTTGGGAGAAAATTGAATGGGGTTAGAAAGAAATATACTATTTTTTCTGTAGTACATGACACTCAATCAAAAAGTGACCATGTACTAGGGCATATAAACCTAATAATCAAATGTAGAAAGGCAGAAATAGTGAATATATCTTTCTCAGATCATAATGCAATAAAAATCACATGCAATAATGAGACATGGAGAGATAGACCTAAAACTATATGAAAACTTAATAACCTCATTTGAAAGAATGAGTGTATCAAACAACAAATTATATAAAGAATTCGTGATTTCATTCTAGATGAAAACTATAATGAATCAACATACCAACCTTTTGGGATACTGCCAGGGGATATATTATATCTTTAAATGCTTACATGAATAATTTAGAGAAAGAGGAAATCAATGAACTAAACACGCAACTAAAAAAACTTGAGGAAGAACAAATTAAAACCACAATTAATTATCAAATTAGAAATTCTAAAAATTAAAGGAGAAACTAACATAAGTGAAAACAAGAACACTATTGAACCAATAAATAAAAGCAAGAGTTGATTTTATGAAAAAACATTAAAATTCATAAATCTCTGGTCAATTTGAATAAAGGAGAAAGAAGAAAACCAAATTTCTAGTATCATAAATGAACAATCTGAACTTACCATCAATGAGAAGTAAATAAAGGTAATAATTCAAAATTATTTCATCCATGACTCTACTTCTTAGCCCATAGAAGACTGTTTTGATGAAAATTTTCTAATATTGCCTCCAAAGTTCTGGATATTCAATATAATATTACATGAAAGAGTGCTCAAGGAATTTAGAATGTACAAATTTGAAGGACATTTAGAATTCAGCATCATCAGCTTTAGAAGTAGCAAGTTTAAAATTGGGAGAAATAGAGAAGAGCAGTGGGACAATATATACTGTCTGGATATGTATATTTTCAAAAACTGCAGCATTTGAGAAATCAAAATAGCAGGCCTGATAGTTGTCATGGGGATGAAATTGAGAGAGCTAGCAATGCCATTTAGAAAAATAACTGGACAGAAAATGTCAGATCTTGTAATGACTGGAAAAACAGTAAGGATTAAAAGTAAATTAATCATCTGTTGGGGAAGTGGTCATACAGACATCATATGTGGGAAAAGACATTTTCATATGTCTAAAATGTGGATCCAAATAGGAGCCATTTTTATTAATTTACAAAATGAGATTGTAGATTTATCCTAGCTCATTCTTTAGTTCCAATATAATTTATATTATGGATCAGTGATTTATAAGAAAAACAAGTAAAGAAATTAGGAAAACCCTAAACCAAAAAATCTTCTCCTTTCAACCATACTTTCAAAAGGCTTTAATGGTATTACTGTCATTTTTTTGGTTATATAAAAAACATAAAATCACAATGATTGCCTACCTAAGCAAATGCAGTTCCATGTATTTCTTCCTTTTATAAAGACTGTTGCTTTTGTTACTATTAATAAAAATGAATATCAAGTAATTTTGGACAAAAAGCAAAGTTATTCAGTATAGAAAGGTTGTTATGGAACAGACTTTTATTTTGAAATTATTATGTTGTTAAAACCCATGTACAGTGCAATCATAATTGTGTTAATTAAAATAAAAACAATGCCTTGATCCAATTTAGCATGATATGGCTTTAGAATCAAATGTCATGCCTTAGCCCTAGAACACTCAAGATTGATGTTTGTATGTATTTTTCATGGAGGAATTTTTGAAATTGTTGATTACAAGTGTAAAGAATGTCTGAGCTAGGAGTTCAGTCTTACCTCTGAATGTACCAATTGGGAGTGGAAACTGAAGTCAGAATATATGATCACGGAGGACACTTAGAACCTAGAACACTAGATATTGATCGACATCTCTAATCTAGAATCTGGGGTTTGTTTCGGTATAACATTTGGAATGTTAGTAGGGAGAGGTAGTAAAACAGAGACAGAAGAAGATATAGGGCGGGAGACCTCAAATCCCTGTAATGGACAAGTCCATCCATGCTGATTGCCTCCAAAAATTACAAGATATTCAGAGTCTGAGAATACAATTTGTCAGAACAGTGGGATTTTATTCTACAAGATGTCAGGTCTAAGAGAAGTCAAGGAGAAGAAGAAAGAAGTAGAAGAATTTTGATTAAGCTATATATCAGAGTGAAGAGAGCTCTTAGCACATAAAAATTCAGTCCTGGAGTATCTTAAAAAACTTCCCTATGCCAAATATATGAGAGTCGAGAGAACATCAACTTTGTGATCTAGAAGGGTTCTTATAATAGAAAATATAATTAATTCCAGTATTTTTGGAGATATATTCTAGTAGTTAAAATATTGGAGAGTGTTGAAGGAAAAGAAAAGAAAAAAACAATTTTAGATTTTTCATAGGAGATCTATTTTTTATTCAGCTTTAATTTATAATATTCTTTGAAAAAATCTCAGCTTTTTAAACACAATACAAAAGAATAACTAAAGTACTCTAAAGTTTTTGACAAACTCTCTCTCCCCAAAAAACTCCAATGACTCTCATCACTAGCATATCAAAACGAATATAATTCTATGCCTTTCCTTCTTTGGGAAAGAGTGCTAGTTATATGACTGTTCATTCTAATAAATAAAGGATATTTTTCACAAAAAGTACAAAATAGGATTGATAAAGGACAGGATTTGTGTTTCAAAATCAGGATATTAGTAATGATCATTTGAACTGCATATTCATGATATTAAAATACAAAAATTTAAAAAACCCTAGGGATCATTTTAGTGGGTGACTTTAGAACTTAAATGTCAGAATTTGAAAGATTTGTATATGACTTCCTATCTGGGCTTCCACATGTTCAAGGTCAGGGTCAGTTCCTCTTCCTGGATGTCATGATTTTGGATTCAACTGGGGAAGACAAATGGAACTTAGAATATCTGACCTAGAAGGAAATATTGACTGCAAAATCCTGACAAAGAAGTATAGATGTACTAGATGTATTGGAACGTACTAGAAGAAAGAGAGAAGGGGTTGTTCTGGGGCTAATGGTTGGGTCTTGTCCTTCATTATCAAAGAAGACCAAAATGATATCACTGTGCTTAAGAGAAATTAGTGTGTCCAACTATGACTGATCAGACCAATATGAGTTCAGAATGCTCTACCACATGTTGTGCACAAATAATCCAAGTGAACACCTAGGGTGGGTTTTCTAAACTTAGTATATCACCTTTTCTTTGAGCTGCTTCAATTCTGAGTGCAGAACTGTTACTGATGAATGTATACCATACTGTGTAGTCCTGTGCCAGTGCCTCCCAAGAAGTACAGTTAATTCTAAAGTTCTTCAATGAGTCCTTCAGGGTTTCTCAGTTCACTTCTTCTGGCCCCCTTCTGAGCACTTGCCCTGTGTGAATTCTCCATACAGCAGTATTTTTGGCAAGTATACATCTGGCATTGTAATAGTGTGTCTAGTCTATCATAGTTTTGCTCTCTGTAGTAATATTGGAATGCTAGCCACTTTAGGTTGAGAAAGAACTTCAGTGTCTGGTATCTTCTGCCAGTTGATTTCAGAATCTTCCTAAGACAATTCATTTTTTAAATTTTTTTGATTAATATGAATTTATTTATACATTACTAAGTTTTCTTTTTTAAGAGTAAATATAATAATGCGTCCCTCGCAAAAATATAGAACCTCATGAGAAATAAAGTAAAAGAAAGCGAAAAAAAATGTGTTTCAGTCTGTGTTCTGATACCATCAGCTCTGTCTCTGGTGGATCACATTCTTTATCATAAGTCCCTCACAGAAGTTACTTCCATATTTTTCCACAGTTGCTGCTGCTGATTGTAATTCCCTTCATCCATTCCACCTCATTATCATATATCATATTTTCTCTCTCGTTTCACTCTGTCCCTCTTCTAAAATGTGCTGTAGGGTAGCTGAGTAGTATAGCAGACAGAACACTGCCACTGGGGCCAAGAGACAGAGACACAGCAACCACCCAGCCCCATGACACCAGACAGACCACCCAATCCCAGTACCTTGCAAAAAAGTAAAAAAGAATATGTGTTATAGCTGACTACTCTCTCCTATGATCTACTGTCTCCTTTATAACCCATACCCCCCCTTAACAATGTTCCCCTTCTCTCCTTTTTATGCTATACTCTATTGAGTGTGAATGCTGTTTCCTCTTTGAGCCATTTCTGATGAGAGTGAAGGTTCCCTCATTGACCCTCACTTTCCCCTCTTCCATATCATTGCAAAAGCTCATTGTGAAAAAAATATCTTTTATATGAAATATTTTAGCCTATTCCACCTCTCCTTTCTCTTACTCCCTGTACTTTTCCCTTTCAGCCATTGACTCCATTTTTTTCAACATATCGTACCTTCAAATCCAGCTCTCTCCTGTGCTTCATCTATTAAAAACTCCTTCTAACTGCTCTATTTAATGTGAAGGTTCATATGAGTATTATCAGTATCATTTTTCTATGCAAGAATGCATGCAGTTAATCATCATTAAGTCCCTCATAATTTACCCTTCTCCTCCACTCTCTATGCTTCACCTGAGTCCTGTACTTGAAGGTCAAACTGTCTGTTCATCTCTGGTCATTTTAACAGAAACATTTGAAATTACCCTGTTTCATTGAAAGTCCATATTTTCCCCTGGAAAATGATGTTCAGTTTTTCTGTGTAGCTGATTCTTGGTTGCATTCTAATCTTTTTTGCCTTCCAGAATATTATATTCCAAGTCCTACAAGATCTTAATGTAATTGCTGCTAAGTCCTGTGTGATCCTGACCACAGGTCCACAATATTTGAATTGTGTCCTTCTGGCTACTTGTAATATTTTCTTTATGACTTGTGAGTTCTGGACCTTGGCTATAATACTCCTGGGGTATTGGTTTTAGTGGGGTTTTTTTTGGATCTCTTTCCAGGGGAGATAGGTGGATTTTCTCAAATTATTTTTCCTTCTTGTTCTAGCATACCAGGGCAATTTTCCTGTAGGAATTCTTTAAAAATGAGGTCAAGGGTCTTTTGCTGATCATGACTTTCAGGCATCCCAATAATTTTTAAATTATCTTTTCTGAATCTGTTTTCCAGATGAGTTTTTTTTTCAATGAGATGCTTCACATTTTCTTCTAATTTTTCATTCTTTTGGTGTTGAAGCATTGTGTCTTGATTTCTTGTAAATTCATCAGTTTCCTTTAGCTCCATTCTACATCTGAAGGATTTGTTTTCCTCAGAGAGCTTTCTTATCTCTTTTACCAATCTGGCCAATTTTGCTTTTTAAAGCATTCTTCTACTCAAAAGTTTTTTGAACTGTTTTATCCATTTGACCTAAGCTGATTTTTAACATGTTATTTTCTTCAGCATTTTTTGGATCACCTTGACTGAGCTGCTGACTTCGTTTTCATGTTTTTCCTGCATCTCTCTCATTTCTTTTCCCAATTTTTCCTCTATCTCCCTTACTTGATTTTCAAAATCTTTTTTGAACTCCATCATAGCCTGAGGCCAACTTCTATTTTTCTTGGAGTCTTTAGATGAAGAAGCTTGTACTTCGTCATCTTCAGGTTGAGTATTTTGGGATCATAGGCAAAGTATTTGTCAATGGTCAAATTCCTTTTTTTCTGTTTACTCATTTCCCCAATCTGTGCCTGGTTTGGGGGTGCTTCCTGAGCTTTTGAGTTTTATTGGGACACCCCACACAAGAACCTCAGTGTGTGAATCTCTGATTGCTCTCCTGGTCTGTAAATGACCACAAGTGCACCCCTCTGCCAGGCAGCTGAAGGGGGTCCCTGTTCTATGGGGGACCAAGACTGCGTTCAGGATCTGAATGTGGTCAGAGCCCCAGAATCCTGCTCCAGGAACAGAGGACAGATCTCAGAAGTCTCCCTCTACTCCTTTATCTTCGGTGGGCTGAGCACTCAGGGCAAATCTTTCTAGAGGCTCCTACTTGCCAGCTCCATAAGCCTGCTTCTATTTCCTTGATTTGGACATGCTGAGTCCTGCCACCACGGTGAGCTCCCTGACTGACTGAGGGTCTGGGCTTCTCACTCGCTCTGGCAGATGTCTCCCTGTTGATCTTCCAAGTTTTGCTTTCTGCTCCCTGGGTTGCAGGTCAGGAAACTGCTTCTGCTTCTGGGAGTCACAGCTCCCAGGAACCCTGGGGCTGTTCTGGGAGGCTGAAGTTTCTTCATTCTGGCAGTCTGCCCCTTTAACTCTGCGGAACAGAGCTTTCTCACTATTTTCCAGGTTGCCTTGGGTTGGAGAATTGCCCCAATGGATCTTTCTGTGGGTTCTGTCTCTCAAAAATTTAGAATCATAATTTTAAGATTTTTGAAATATTTTGGAGAGAGCACCTAGGAGAGCCTCTTCTCCTGCTGCCATCTTGGCTCCACTCCCCCAAGACGATTTAAATAGAAACAATTCAGTTTCATAACATGACACTGGTAGACTGTCCAGGTTTCACAGGCATATAGCAATGAGGTCAGCACAATGGCTCTGTAGACCTTCAGTTTGGTAGTCAGTCTAATATGTCTTCTCTCCCAGACTTTCAGAGCCTCCCAAATACTGAACTAGCTTTGTGAATGTGAACCTCATTGTCAGTGTACACCTCCTTATGACGGATAATGACAAGGCAAGTGAACTTTTACACCTTACTGAAAACTTCTCTATTTGCTGCAATCAATGGCTCTGCATATGAATGATGTGGTGTTCGCTGATGGAACACTTGTGTTTTCTTGATGTTAATTGTTAGACCAAAATTTTCACAAGCAGCAGAGAATCAATCCATACTTTGTTGCATCTCAGCTTCAGAGGCTGTATTGAGAATACAATCATCTACATAAAGAAGATCATGAACCAATACTACCTCTACTTTGGTCTTAAACTTGTAGCCTTTTCAAGTTGAAGAATTTTCTATCAGTGCTGTAGTTGACCTTGAGGTCCTGTTCTTCCCCAGTGAAGGAATTTGATAACATGGCTCAAAGTATCATGCTAAATATAAGGGAGCAAGAACATATTGGTTACTGGGAAATATTGAGAGCAGGTAATAAAAGAAATGATCAGAAACAGTGAGATTTGACCATACATAGGTAGGAGAATGTTGAAGAGGAGGAACATTAGAGAAAAAGATGTCTTAAAGCACCAAATGTCAGAACTTAGAGTGTCCTAGAACCAACTTTGCTTGTTCTGAAATGGTTCTGAGAATGGAAAAACTCACTACTACCAAAGATTGATTTTCATTTCTAAAATTAGTTCATTGGACAAGAAATAGATCAAATAATTCGATGATTAATTAAAGTCATTACAGATATATATGGAAGTTAAAACTTCAAAGCATTGGTCACATATTGAGAAGACAGGACTAATTGATAAAGACCCTGATTTGGGGAAAAATTGAAGGCAAAATTGAAAGCATATAGTAAAGGAAGAAGTTGATTGATAGTGTCTTGGTGCCAGTGAACGTAACTTGGATAAATTTTGAGGGAAAAAAGAGGATAACAGGGAGTATCCTGGAATGTTTGGAGCATATATTCATGAAGAGTCAAATAGAAAAGGACAACTAAATAATAACAAATATTTTCAGTGGGCCCATTTTTTTCTATTTTTTAATTTCATAAATAAGTAGATAGATTTTTCAAGCGACATGATTCATTTATTACAACATTAAATAGATTTGTATCAGTGATAGATGTTAGAAAAAGGTGCAAAAATCAATAACAAAAACAAAACTTCATAGACATTTAGAAATAAGATAACAAGAAGTTTTGATGGTATTTCTGTGTATTTTTTGCCTGGATCCCACCTCCCCCCAAACAAATCAAGTCCCACAAATCTTGACAGCAGAAAAAGTGTAGTAACATATTTGCCTTTAGTAAAACTTCTTTTTCCGTTATTAGAAACGTGGATATTTGACAATTTTGGAGAAAAAAGTAGATGTTCAGTACATTGAGATTTATAGGAAGAAGTCTTCTATTTGCATTTCATCACATCTGTCAAACTAAAGCACATTGTAATAATTATCTAATTAATAAAATTAAAAATAAGAATTTGATATGTGATGATGATCTAATGATAAATCAAAAAGTCATAGGTCTTCGATGTTCCCTATTACACAGTTTTCCAGGTACCACTCATGTAGGAATTTTAAAAATAGTGGAGAGCAGAAATTGAGAATATCTGAGCTTGGATATTCCAATGGAACCTTGAAGGAGAAGACAGAATAGGTGTTCATGAAGGATACTGGAGTCCAGACTCTCTTTTATTTTTAATCACAATTTTTGAAGAGTTTAATGATATTACTGTCAATTTTTTGGTTAGTGAAATAAAAATCAAACCAATAATACACACAGAGAAATGCAGTTCTGTGTATTTCTTGTTTTAGTAAACATGACAGTTTCTATTACTATCAATTAAAATGAATATCATAAATATTTTGGCAAGAAACCAGAATGTGAATTAAAGAGAGTTTATAATGTGGAAAATTTCCATTTTAAAATAATTATATTGGTAAGACGCATCTACATTGTAATAATAATCCAATTTATAAATAAATAAAATAACTTGACCCAATTTAATGTGATATAGAATTTTTAAAAAAAAGATGCAATTTTGGATGGCTCTTAGATCACTAAATATCTAGACTCTTAGACATTTTTAATGTAGGAATGTTGGAAACAGCTAAAAGCATAGAAAATGTCTGAGCTAGGAGTTATATGCAGCCTCTCAATATACTAAAATGAAAAAAGTAAAGAAAGGGTATGAGGTCATAGAGGTTACCCTGAAACAGGATTGTGTGGGCTTGATGAAAATTTTGATTCACCTGTAAAATCTATTATGTCAGTATTGGGAAATGCTAGAAGAAGAACAGTGCATTATGTTGAAGAGATAAAAATGGAAATTGTCAGAAACAGGAAGGTTTCTTAGTACATAACCTGGTGAAGCAACAGGAAAGAGAGGAAGGAGGGAGGAGAGTATTTTGAAGAAGAGGAATCAGAGCAAAGAGTGCCTTGAGGCTTCAAAGGACAGATCCTGGCAGGTCCTGAAAATCACCAGGTTTGATTTATAGGAGTTTGCAGAGAATGTAAATGATGGGTTTTGCAAGAGCCTTAGAATAAAAACTATCACAAATAGCATGGAATTTTGATTCTCAGATGTAATCTTAGTAAACTCAAATATTGACCTGTTAAAGGTCGTTTATTATTCCAGAAGAAGTAAGACTGTTTTTACAAGATCAATTTAATTCTTAGAATCCATTTAGCACATGGATTGTCCAGACTAGGAATAGCAATGGAGAAGAGAAGAAGAGTACTTCAGGGCTCCTCAGAAGGAGGGGAGCTCTTAGAAAACAAAATATCAGACTTAGAGTGTCCTAACAATGTCCATATTCCATGTATGGGAGGCATATTATTACAAAATCAACTGATCTGGAAGGGTCCTTAGAATGGAAAATATTGTTGATGCAAGAAATTATATTTGTATACAATACTGGTTAAAATGTAGTCCAGTGGCACTGCTAGGTTGCACAGTGGCTAGAGCACTGGCCCTGGAGTCAGGAGGAACTGAGTTCAAATCCAGACTCAGACACTTAATAATTACCTAGCTGTGTGATCTTGGGCAAGTCACTTAACCACGTTGCCTTAAGGAAAAAAAATTAAAAATAATAAAAAATAAAATAAAATATAGTCCAGTTTGAAGGAACTTAAGAAAGAAGGCAATTTTAGATTTTTCATAAAAGAAGAGACTTTTACTTTTGATTGAATATATATATATATATATAATTCATTTAAAATATCTCATATATATATATATCTACACATTGTAAAATGAGTTCATGAAAATATCTAATTTTTTACTACTGCAAAGAAGTTTCAGTGACCCTAAAGATCTGTACATCCAAACAAATACAATTCCTTGCCCTTCCTTCTTTGGTAAAGAGTGTTATGGATATTGTTATTCATTCTAAGGATTATAGATACTTTTCTCACAAAAAGCAAACTACAATAAAATGAGAACTGATAACAGTTAAGACTGATGTTTCAAGATCAGGATATTAGTGGTGATAATGTACACTGTAATCATGAAGAGCGATGCATAGGCATTTGAGGGGAAACTTTGTATCCTTAGGTTGATTTGACTGTGCAGTCTCTAATATCATTGTTCAGGGGACCAGAAATGAGAGAGTTGGAGATGATCTGGAACTGAGATTGGAAATGATCAGAACTGTGTTGTTCAAATAAAATCATAAAATCATAAAAGAAACATAAATAACCACAAAATAACCAAATGATATACATGCATACACACACACACACACACACACACACACACACACACACACACACACACATATATAGTGCTTCTTTAGATATGAGAATCTTTACTCTATAAATGTCTTTGGAAAATGGTATGTCTGGGCTTCCAGGTATCCTCAAAGCAGACAAGTTGTTGATAGTCTAGAACATATAACACAATCTTTCCCAGCATTTAAGTAAGTCCAACCTTGAGTAAAAATATTAAAAACGGATTGTGAAAGCCAAAATTCTTGAATAGACCTTTGACTTAGAATATCTGTGCTAGAAAAAAAAAATTGTGACTACAATCCTGACCTAGACAATCTTAGAATCCTGAGATGAATGAATCAAAAGGTTTGGTTTTTATATAATTTCTTGATTACAATAAAACACCTATTGGGCAACAAATCAAATCTAAAATTAGAACTGGTACTGAGAGAACAGGAGATATTTCAAAATTAAAGAGGAAAATACTCTAAAGAAATGGACTTGGAGAAGAGAAACATTTAATTTTAAGTCTGGGAGAAGCCATTAAGGAGAGGAGAGACTGATGAGAGGCTCTAAAAGAAGAGAGGCATAAAACCCAGTCAGAACACCAAACACCAGGATTGCAAGTGTTCTCCAGTTTTCCAGATGCCAGAGCTTTGGTGGTTTTGAGAATCTAAAATGATCTCCTGAGAAATGGCCTTCAAATGTTAAATGTCCTAAAATCCATGACTTAATTTAAAGATATTCTGAGTGGGCAATAATATTTTTTCCACTTGCAGTTAAATAATGTGCTGCATGCAAAACACTTAGAAGAGAAATTGCTTAGTTTTAACACATTGTATGTGTTAATAGTCTTTTTAAAATGATACAATAAAGGGGGCGGCTAGGTGGCACAGTGGATAGAGCACCAGCCCTGGTGTCAGGAGTACCTGAGTTCAAACCTGGCCTCAGACACTTAATAATTACCTAGCTGTGTGGCCTTGAGCAACCCACTTAACCCTATTTGCCTTTGAAAAACCTAAAAAAATGATACAATGAAGAAGCAAAAACTTAGTGCTTCTAGATCCTGAGAGGGTGTGGCTTTAGAATCCAAAATTCCAGCCCCTTGGGACCTTGACTGCCATAGATTCCCAGGACCTGGCAAACATCTATATTGTTGGGGTTCTGAATCTGAGAATATTGAATTTCCTAATTAGGGCATAAGTCCTGCCACAGAGGATCCAGATTTGGAGTGAAAAACTTAGATAATCTATGATATGTGGGGATGGTTCATGACCCTTTAAAAGTACTAGCTTAAAAAAATGAATTACAGGTTTTCACCTGACTGAGATTGTCGAATCCATCAAGTCTGATCTGTCAGGGCCTAGAGAAGCAAGAAGGGTAGATATACTGTGTCAGAGAAGGGACATTTTCAGAAACAGGAAGATTTGCACAGAGAATAAAGCTTGGGAGTTGCCATGGAGACAAAAATGATAGAGCTAACAGGCAGTCATGAAAGGGGACCTGAGAACAAAGAGAGCTCTTAGGACAGAAAATGTCAGATTCTGTAGTGTCATGAAAAACAGGATCTGCAATTTGTTAGTGATAAAAAGAATAGAAATCATCTACTAGATTTTTCGTAGTGGAAAATTTTACAACTCACAAGAATTTATTTTCTTATATATAGAAACAGATATATAGATATAGATGTTATAGATGATACAGATAGAGATATAAATTTGATATGTGTACTATGTGGGCCCAACTATTGATCATTTTTTTTACTAATTTTAAAAACAATAGGTAGATTTTTTTAATAGGAGATCATTCAATTATTCCAATATAATTGTTATGTGGTGTTGGTGACCTATAAGAAAAATAAAGGAACTAAACAAAACAATGTGAATAAAGCCTTCAATCTTCAACCAGAATTTTTTTAAGAAAGATTTTATTTATTTTGAGTTTTACAATTTTTCCCCCATTCTTGCTTCCCTCCCCCCACCCCGCACAGAAGGCATTCTGTTAGCCTTTGGTTCCATGGTATATATTGATCTCAGTTGAATGGGATGACAGAGAAATCATATCCTTAAGGGAGAAATAAACAAAGTATGAGATAGTAAAATTACTTAATAACATAACTTTCTTCCCTAATTTGACAGTAATAGTCTTTGGTTTTTGTTCAAAGTCCATAATTCTTCTTCTGGATACAGATGGCATTCTCCATTGCAGACAGCCCCAAATTGTCCCTGGTTGTTGCACTGAAGAGATGAGCAAGTCCATCAAGGTTGATCATCACCTTCATGTTGATGTTAGGGTATACATTGTTTTTTCTGGGTCTGCTCTTCTCACTCAGCATCAGTTCATGCAAATCATTCCAGGCTTCCCTGAATTCCCATCCCTCCTGGTTTCTAATAGAACAATAGTGTTCCATGACATGAATATACCACAGTTTGCCAAGCCATTCCCCATTTGAAAGACATTCACTTAATTTTCAATTTTTTTGCCACCACAAACAGAGCTGCTATAAATATTTTTGTGCAAGTGATGTTTTTACACTTTTTCATAATCTCTTCAGGGTATAGACCCCGTAGTGGTATTGCTGGGTCAAAGGGTATGCACATTTTTGTTGCCCTTTGGACAGAATCCCAAATTGCTCTCCAGAAAGTTCAACCAGAATTTTTAAAGAATTTAATGAAATTATTGTTAATGTATTATATAGCCAATCACCAAATTGCAAAATAAATAACACCTACATAGTTAAAAATGCAATATCAAATATGTCTTTATTTAGTAAAGAATATTATCTCTATGAATATTAATAAAAATGACAATCTAGAATTTTTTGATCAGTAAACATCCTATTTAATATAAAGAGCTTATATGGGAGAAGATTTCTATTTCTAAATTATCATGTTTATTGTAATCATAATCCAATTAAGAATAAATTAAAATAATACATTGGCCCAATTAATATAATATGTATTTAGAAACAAAAATATCATGTCTTGGATAATCCTGAGAGCATTGAAGGTTGAGGATTCCAGGTATCCTTCACAGGGCACTGGTGGAAGTTGCTGATCATTAGCATACAGATTATCTGAATAAGTAGGTAAATTCTTCCTCTTGAATGTACCAAGAGGGAGTGAAAACTTAAGCCAAAATATGAGACTATGGAGATCACCTAGAAACTAGAACATCTGGACTGGCCATTTTAGAATGTGGTCTATTTTAGGTTCTCAATTTTGGAATTTCCTTATTGAGAAACACTAGAAGATAGAAGGCAGAAGATGTGGGACAGAGGATAATGTACTGACCCTGGTTCCACAGGAGCTGAGTTCAAATGCAACCTCAGACAATTAGCTGTGTGACTTGGGTAATTCACTTCTTGCGGATTGCCACCAAAAAACAAAATTGGAGCATAATTTATAGACTGCGAATGCAATTTATCAAGTTTCATATTTTATTCAACAGAATATCAAGCCTGAGAGGAACCATTGAGAAAAGAAGGAGAAAAGTAGGAGCACTTAGAAGAAGCTGGATCAGAGCTGGTAGACTATAATAGATCAGACCTGGTATATTCTAAAAACTTCCATATATCAAGCATGCCATGATCCTGAGAACATAAATCATATGCTCTGAAATAGCCCTTAGAATGGAACATATTTATTAAAGGACTGATGATCATAGATACTTGTGGCTAAAATATTGGTGAGTTTGAAGGAAATGAAGAAAGAAGATGATTTTAGATTTCTAATAGATCATCCTTTTTCTCTGATTAAATTTATATTATGTTTAAAATCAAAACTCAAATATTTAAATATAATGCAAAAGTATATCATGAAAATACTGTCTATTGTCTGACTGCGTCTGATTGTCACTAAAGACTCAAATACTCTAAAAACTTACATATGTAAACAAATGCAATTCCCTACCTTCCCTTCTTTGATAAAAACTGTTACTGATGTTATGATTTGTTCTAGTCAATGTTCCATATTCCATAGCTGTCAGGCATCTGAGAACATATATTTGTTTAAGAGTGAACTTCTATTGAAAAATGTTATAACTTTAAAGAATTGCTATAATACTATATATTATAATATTTCATTTTTATATATAAAATTAATTTATAATTATAGAGAAATAAGAATTGAAGAGAATTTCAATTTTGGGGGTTAGATTGATCATTTTTTCAATTTATATTACATCATTGTAAAAGCAAAAAAAAAATCACATCTTTTACCACAAAGACAAAAAAATTAAAGGAAACTACTGATAATTGTTTGGGTAACTAAAAAATCTTCAGACAGGTAATATAAAAGCTCTGGAAAAAATGTAATTTGATGAAGATATTTATTTTATAATGTGTCATTTATATGATTAATCTGTACAATGAATATAGAATATTTTTGAACAACCACAAAACACCCCTTGATGTTCATTCACAAAGCCTCATGACATGCAGTATTAATATACCCAGATCATCATTTTTATAAATTCATACATACAGTGTTATAAAAATTCATTTAAAAACTTCTATAAATTAACTTTATAAATCAAAGGATGGTGTTTATTTGGAAGCCAAAACGTTACATCTTGAAATTTCTTCAATACATTGAATGGCTGGGATTTCAGTTCCCATTCAAGGGCACTTGAGGGTTGTTTTAACTAATTTTCTAGCAGGATCTGTGTCCCAACTCTGAATGTCTCTCTTTGGAGTGAAGACATTAGAACAAAGCAAAATGTTATGATGCAAAATGTCAGACCTCTGAACGGGAGACAAACCTTCCATTGTGATAACTGAAACCCCACAGGGAACATGAATTAGTATTTGCTCTGGTAGTGGTCTTATAATGGGAAATGTCATAAACAGCAAAGATTTATTTTCATATATGTTCTAAGTACATCAAAATATTTGCCAGTTGTAGTCATTTACAAAATCAAAAAAGAGGGAGATTTTGCCAAGGATATCAATCCTTTCCTACAATTTACTTAATATTCTGTAGCTGAAATGCATTGAAAAAAATCAGCCATCACAAATATGCAGCTAAAAATAAGGTGAAATTATTATTTTTTGGTAAACAATAGAAACATTCATGATTGAAACTATTTTGACACAAAAACAAATGTTATTTCCTGGAGATTTTCTTTTGGTCAAGAATGCTTCTGATAATACTATTTATTTTACAAATTTTATAATTGTATTTCTAACAGATTTCATTAAGTACAATTGCATGAAATTTTAAAAATTAACAATAAAACTCCAGAGTGATACTCTCCAAAGGCCTAAGAAAAGAGAAAGCAAATATATTATCTCTTGGATTTTGGAAGAAAAAGCATATTAAATTAAAATTATATA
The DNA here is from genome assembly GCF_037893015.1 of Macrotis lagotis. Classification (NCBI taxonomy): domain Eukaryota; kingdom Metazoa; phylum Chordata; class Mammalia; order Peramelemorphia; family Peramelidae; genus Macrotis; species Macrotis lagotis. The sequence goes on from NC_133666.1 coordinate 86,194,894, forward strand.
TATATATATAATATGTTAAATATAATATATATGTATTAAATATATTTGCATATGTTTCATTAAGAATATTACATGAGAAATAGCTTTCTGTGAACCTTTTTTCTCTCTCAACTTGAAAATACAAAATACTTTGTGGCTATAAGTGAATTTTAGAAGTTCATAAATATACACAATTTTAAAAATCTAGCACAAAATGAGGATAAATATGTGTGCGCAAATATTTTCACTTTGTGAAAGCATTGTATCAGGGTACAATGGATGAAAAGGTCAGAAAAGTATGGACATCCACATCTCTTTTTTGCTATTACTATTAAGGAAAACGGATACAGAGCAAGTTTGACTGGTAAAATGAATGTATAGCATGTTAAGGATTAAGAATGGTCTTGGGTTAGTTTAGGAATTTAACATATATAACATTTATGTTCCCTGTAATAATTATTCAATTAAAAATAAAAATAAAAATCCTAAAAGGACCCAGGGGGATCTATCCTTCAAATGAGAAATAGCAGGTCTTAGCAGTCCCTGGGAGAACTGAACATCTTTGCTTCCTAACACATTGCAATAATAAATATTGGAGGGACCAGAGGGATAAGTCCTGGATCTAATAATCCTGATACTGTGTATATAGTTTAGACAGAATATTAGAAAATGGATGGCTCATGGAACATAGAATATGTGAGCTTACTTCAAAATTTTAATTCAGGATCATCAGCTGGATGAGACAGCAGAATCTGCCAGACCAGATTTGTGGGGGCCTAGAGAAGAGAGAGGGAGAGATGTATGGGATCTGGGAAGGGACATTTTCTGAAACAGGAGGATTTGAGCCTACCGTGTGCCATGAGAGTTGCCATGGAGATGAAAATGGGAGCACTTAAACCCATACAAAAGAGGATGTCAGAGCAAAAAGAACACTTAGGGCAGAAAAGGTCAGCTCTTGCAGTCTTCCAGAAAACACTATATGCTATGGAGGAGTGGTTCAGAAAACAGAAACTATCACCTGTAGAGGGGAAGCTTCTAATTCAAAATGTTATACATTTCAAAGACTACTTTAAAAATATAATTAGCAAACAAAAATATTTTCTATTTCTAATTTTAAGAAAGGAAGAAGATTTAGAAATTCTGGATGAAGTCAACTATTTTTTTCAATTTCTTCAATTACTTGTGAAGCATAAAAGAAAATAAAAATCACATCTATCATGTGTGCAAAAGTGTTTAGTGAGAGTACTGATTTTTCTGACATGGTTAAAAAAATCCCTAAATAAGGTAATACACCAGCACCTTGAAACAAATGGAATCTAATGAAGCTCCTTTTTTGCTAAAGAATGCCCCTGCTGTGATTATTATTGGTAATGAATACAGATAATTTTTACACAAAAAAGAATAGCTCTGTTAATTCTTGAAGCCTTGTAAGAGAAAGTACTAGTATTTCTAGATCCTGGTATCAGTCAGTTTTTAAGTACTGTGCAATACAATACATTATTTTAAAAATATCTTTAAAAATCAGCATATGTATCTGAATTTGGCATTTCTTTGGAAGCCAAAATGTCTTGTGTTGGAATTCCCTCTTCCCACTGAATGCCTACATCTTCACTTCACATTTAAGGGTGATTTCTGGAGGTAGCTGAGGGTTAATAATGTTTAGGAAAATACTGTAAGTCAAATAGGTGGAGGGATTCAGAGAACAGAAATCATCTGCTGGGTTAGGGGTAGAAAGTCTCAGAATTTTAGATAAGGGAAGGCACATACAATATAAAAATATATGAGCTTGAAGGAAATTTGGAATTCAGTATCTTCAGTAGTAGAAGTGGCAAGTTTAAAATTGGGACAATTAGAGAAAAGACAGAGGGACCTGGTCTGGAAATGAATATTTTCAAAAACAGCAGGATCTAAGAACACGGAGTATGGGGCCTGAGTGTTGCCATGGGGACGAAAGTGAGGGAACTAACAGTGTCATTAGAAACACAACAGGAGAGAATATGTCATATCTTGAAGGGTCTTAGAAAACAGGATATGTACCAGGAGGGAGAATTCAAAGTACATTAATCATTTGCTGAGGAAGGGGCCATGAAGTGAAAAACAAAAATGACAAGAATTTTTTTTTATGCATATAGAATGTGGGCCAAATTGGAACTAGTTTTTACTCATTTAAAAATGCAATAATTATCCAATGAGATCATTATATATTTCCAATATTTTTTATTGTGCATCAGTGATCTATAAGAAAAAAAAATAAAAAATTTAGAAAACGCACAAACCAAAAGCCTTCTTTAATCAACCATATTTCCAGAAGGCTTTGATGAGATAACTATCATTTTTGCTATCAAAAAAACCCCAGAAACTCACAACCCTTGCATACCTAAACAAATATAATTCTATATATTTCTTTCTTTAGTAAAGACTTTTGTTTTTGCCATTATTAATAAACTGATATCAAGTAATTTTGAGCAAAAAGCTCAGGACAAAGAAGTTAATAGGAAAATAATTTTTATTTCAAAATTATCACACTGTTAAGACCCATGCACATGTTGGTAATAATTAATTTAATCAAAACCAAAAAGAATACCTTTACTCAATCTGGCATATGATTTTGAAATAAAAATATTATGTCTTGGATCATCGCTATAACACTCAAGGTTGAGCTTTCAAGTTATCCTTCATGGGGGGAAAGCTGGATGTTTTTGAAAACATGGATTCAGAATGTCTGAGCAAATGTCTGCCTCCAAATGTACCAATAGGTTATGGAAACTGAGGCCAGACTATGTGATCATGAGGGCACTTAAAACCCAGAAGATCTGATACTAATCGACATCTCCAATCCAGAATTTGAGGTTTTTTAAACTATAGCATCTGGAATATCCTTATGGAGAGATACTAAACAATAGATATATGGAGATTTGAGACAATAGACAGAGCACCGGCACTAAAGTTAGGAGGACTGGAGTTCAAATGAGACCTCAGACATTTAAAAGTTGTGGACCCTGGACAAGTCCCTTCAAACTAATTGCCTCCAAAAAATAGAAGATTTTCAGAAACTGAGAATATAATTTATCAAACAGTTTCCTTTTTGTACACAGAAACTCAGGTCTAACTTTGGCCATGGAGAAAAAGAAAGACGTAGCAGTAGCTGGATGAAGTTTTATCACAGCAAAGGTTCACTCCTGGGGTGTCTTAACAATTTCCCTATATCAAATAGGGAAAGTCCTGAGAATATTAATTCTGTGGTCTGGAAAGGGGTCTCATAATGGAAAATATCACTAATTCAAGGATTTATTTTGATATATAGATAGATAGATAGATAGATAGATAGATAGATAGATATAGATATATACTTAGCTAAAATATTGCCCAGTTTTGAATGAAATGAAGAACTGAGTCAAATTTGGATTTTCATAGATCAGGTTTTTTATTCAGTTTTAATTTATAATTTTTTTATAAATCTCACATATTTGAACACTGTGTAAAATGATATGATTAAGTTACTATAAAATTTTTAACTAACCATGCAGGGGTTTCCAGTATGCATCAGGTGTATGCATTTAAACCTTTACAATCAGAGGTGAAGCTCTCCTCTGCAGCACCTGCCACCCCCCTCAGCGCATGTCCCTGAAACTGTACATTATGATCAGGAAGAGTAAATGCATGAGGCTTTTTTCATTTTATTTTATTTTTCCTATTAAATGCAAAGATAGTTTTCAACTTTCATCTTTTTGCAAGCTTTTGAGTTCAACATTATTCTACCACCCTATGTTGTCCCCGCCATGGTAGCCTGTAATCTAATATGCACAATAGTGTTTAACATATTTCCATATTATTCATGATGTGGAAAAATAATTAGAATTAAAAGGGGGGAAAGCCATGAGAATGAAAGAAAAAAAACATAAAAGAAGCTTTTCCAGTCAACATAGTATGCTTTTATCTGCATTCAGAGTCCATAGATTTTTCTCTGGATATGGATGATATTTTCTATCTCAAGTCATTAAGAATTATTTTTGATCACTGAACTGCTGAGAGGATTTGAGAATATCATAGTTGATTTTCACATAATGCTGTTTTTATTGTGTACAATGTTCTCCTTGTTCTGCTCACCTCACTTAGCATCAGTTCTTGCTCAGGTTTCCCTACGGTCCCTACACACATGATTTTTTACAGAACAAACATGCTCCATTATATTCATAAAACATAATTTGTTCACTCATTCCCTAATTCTTAATTGATGGGTTTTAAATAAGGGAAAAATTTCAATCCAGAATCCTGAGCTTGAATCAGCAGTGGAATCTCTACTAGGTCAGTAGAGGGACTAGAAGTAGGAGAGTGGGAAATGTTTAGGATCTGAGTATGAAAATGGTAAGAACTGAGTTGATTAAATAAAACCATAAAACAGCAACAACAATAATGAAACTAATATAAGTAGTGTGCTCCTTTAGACAGGAGTTTCTCAGCTCTATGAAAGTCTGTAGAGCACTGATTGTCTGGGCTTCTTTATATTCTGAAAGCAAACAAGTTGGTGGTAGTCTAGAGTTAAGAACACTTTATTTCACAGTATTAAAGTAGGTCCATCTTTGAATAGAACTTAGGAATGGATTGTGAAGTTAAAATTCTTGATGAGGAACCTAGTATATCTGAGTTTTATGGAAATATACAATCCTGAACCAATCATGACTATAATTCTGAAATAGTCATGAATCCTGAAATGAATGAATCAAAAGGTGGTTGTTTTTGAACATCATTTCTTTCTGTTTTTTATTCTTAACTATAAATAACTGGTTGTTTTTTTTGTTTTTAGTTTAGTCTAGTTTTTGGTTTTGGGGGACCATAAGAAAAAAACGCAACAAAACCAAATAGGCCTGGTCTTTAGATAATGGGAGATCTTTTGAGGTTAAAGAGGAAAATTCTCTAAAGAGATGGGTGGAGAGGAAAGATAATTTCAGGTCTAGGAATTCCATGGAGAAGGGGAGAGATTGAACAAAGATTGTAGAAGAAGGGATGCTGATAAATAGGCCAGGACACCAAACTTCAGAACTGGAGAGGTCTCAAATTTTCAGATGCCATAGTTGTGAAGGCTTTGAAAACGAGCTGCTGTGGAATGATCCTTTGACTGCTAAATGTTTAAAAATCCATGACTTACTTTAAAGATATTCTGCATAGGTAAAAATATTTTCCACTTGCAGTTAAATAATGTGCAACAAGCTATGGACTTAGAAGAAAAACTGTTGAGTTTTAAAACTTTATATATGGGGCAGCTAGGTGGAGCAGAGGAGTCAAGAAGACCTGAGTTCAAATCTACCCTCAATCACTTAATAATTACCTAACTGTGTGACCTTGGGCAAGTCACTTAACCCCATTGCCTTGAAATAGGAAAAAAACTTTGTATATGACAAGATCCATGGACCTTTTAATAATGATCCAATAAAAAAAAGGTTTAAAAATTCCTTATAAATTCCAGGAGAATCTGACTTTAGAATCCATAATCCCAGTCTCTTGGAATCTTGGCTATTTTGAATTCCACAAATCCAAAATACTTTGGATTTCTTTATAAAAAATGTTTCCATATAAATTCAAGGAGAGTCTGGCTTTAGAACCCAAAATCCCAATCCCTTGGTACGTTGACTATTTTAGATCCAAAATATTCTGCCAAATATTTATATTGTTGTGGTCCTGGAGCCAAGAATGCTGACATTTCCTAGTTAGAGCATAAATTCTGCCTTGGAAGGTCCAGGTTTGGCTTGAAAAACTTAGATAATCTATATATGTGGGATGGCTCATGGCACTTTAATTGGCACTAGTTTCATTTTTTTTTTTAATTAAGAGCTATCAGCTAACTGAGAATATTGAATCTGACAGGTCAGAATTGTCAGGACCTAAAAAAGAGAGCGAATGGGAAATATAAGTGGTCTGGGAATGGACATTTTCAGAAACAGGAGGTTTGTGGACAGAGAATGTGAGGATTGGGAGTTGCCATGGAAACTAAAATGAGAAAGCCAAAAGAAGAGGGGACCTTTTTGGGAAGAAAGCATATTTTGCAGTGTCCAGGAACATAAAGAGGGTTCAGAGAAATCATCTGCTTGGGAACAAATCACCCAGTGGGAAATCTCACAAAATACAAGAACTTTTTAAAGATACACACACATATATAATACACACAAATATGCATATATGTGCATATATATATATATGTATATATATATATATATATATATATATATATATATATATATATACACTCTCTCACCATATATAGGACCATATAAAGGCCCAACTATTGGTCCTTTCATACTAATTTAAAAAATTAAAAAGTAGAATTCTTTTGTTGGGAGAACATTCTTTATTCCATTAAAATTTTCAAGGGACATTGATGATGGATAAGAAAAATGAATAAGAATAAAAAATGAAACAATTAAAAAATATTTCTGTAATCAACCAGACTTTTCAAAGAAGATAATCAAAGTCAATATTTTGGATAGTCAATCACTCATCCCCAAAATTCATGATCCCTTCACAGGTAAATATGTAGTTCCACTGATGCTGAGTGAGATGAGCAAAACCAGAAGTATATTGTACACCCTAACAGTAACATGGGGGCAATGATCAACCTTGGTGGACTTGCTCATTCCATCAGTACAACAACCAAGGACAATTTGTGTCTATCTGCCATAGAGAATACCATCTGTATTCAGAGAAAGAATTGTGAAGTTTGAACAAAGATCAAGGACTATTACCTTTAATTTTGAAAAAAAAAAAAAAAAACCTGATATCTAACTGTCTGATCTTGCTCTCTCTTATACTTTATCTTTCTTCCTTAAGGATATGATTTCTCTCTCATCACATTCAATTTGGATCAATGTATACCATGGAAATGATTTAAAGACTAACCAACTGCTTTCAGTTGGGACATGGAGGAAGGGAAGCAAGAATAGCGGAAAATCGTAAAACTCAAAATAAATAAAATCTTTCTAAAATATGTAGTTCCATATATTTATTTCTTTACTTAAAAAATTCTTGTTTATGTGACTATCAATAAAGATGGCAATCTATAATTTTTCAAAAGGAAAACCTCATGTTTAATGTCAAGAGTTTTTAAGGGAGAAGACATCTATTTAGAAATCATATTTTTAAAACTCATGAATAATGTAATCATAATATAATTAAGAAAAAATAAAAAAATAGTCTTGATTCAATTTAGGATGATATGACTTTAGAAATAGACATGTTATTCTTTCAGGACTTAACAGTGTCCCATAAAAGAGAGGACCACAGAGGCAAATGAGCACCTAGGGTTGAAAAAGTCAGATCTTAAAATGTACTCCAAACTCCTATGTATATTTAAGTGAAATGATTCATGGAAGAGAGATCATCTGCTGGGCAAGGCTCATTAGAATTGAAAACCTCTGAAATGGCAAGAATTTTTTTTCATGTATATAATGAGTAGTCATTTAAAAATATTTAAAAATATTTTTTATTTCCCAATTACATGCAAAGATAGTTTTCAATATTCATCCCTTTGCAAACTTTTGATTCCATATTTTTGTAGCACTCTGCCTTTTCCCCTCCCTTCCCTATGGCAGAAAATAATTTCATATAGCTTATATATGTACAATTGCATTTAACATATTTCCATACCATGCGAGAGAACAATTAGAACTAATAGGGAAAAACATGAAAAAGAAAGGAAAAAAATAAAAACCAACTTTATAAAGTGAACATAGTATTCTTTGCTCTGCATTCAGAATCTGTAGTTTCTTCTCTGGATATTGATGGCATTTTCTTTAGAGGTTTCTCAGGATTGTCCTTGATCATGACATTGCAGAAAGCAGGTGCTCTCATCATAATTGATCATTTTACAAGGTTGCTGTAAATATGAACAATGCTTTCCTGGTTCCACTCACTTCACTCAGTACATGTTCAAGCAATTCTTTTCATGGTTTTCTGGAGTCAGGTCACTCATGATTTCTTACAGAATTGGACTCAGTAACATTCACATACTATAGCTTCTTCAGTCATCCCTCAATTGATAGGCATGATAAGGAATATTTCACAGAATTTTACAAATTCATCTACTAGCTAACCTTAGCCTTATAATATCATTATCCTTCCTTATCTCTTTTAATTAGATATATTTTTACTTTTGCTTTGTCTGATAAAAGGATTGCTACTCCTGTTATTTTCTTACTTCAGGTGAAGCACAATATATTCTCCTGCAGACTTTTATCTTTACCCTGTGTATATATCTCTGCTTTACATATGTTTCTAATGAAGAATATATTGTAGGATTCTGGTTTTTAATCCATTCTATTATCTGCTTGTGTTTTATGGGAGATTTCATCCCACTCACATTTATAGCTAAGATGACTAATTCTGATTTTTCCCTTCATCTTATCTTATTCATCTTTGTACTTTTCTCTCTCCTTTCCCTTTATTCCTCCTCACCAATGTTTTGCTTCTACTCATTGCTTCTCTCAATCTGTTCTCCATTTTATCAGACCTCTTCCCTCTTCTTCTCCCTTTCCCCTTCTATTTTAAATTTTTTACTTTTATTTTAACTTTACCTTTATTTTTGCTTTTCCCTTCCTTTATATCAGCCTCACCTCCACTTTTCTTTCCCCCTTTCCCCCTACTTACCTGTAGGTCAGGATAAATTTTTAAACCAACTTGAAATGTACATTATTCCCTCCTTGAGGTAAATCTGCAGAGTAACTTTTAACTAGCCCTTATACCATTTCTTCTTTCCCTTTAGTATAATAGGTCCATTGTGTCACATCATGTGGTGTTTAATATCTTCTTCTCCCAACATATTCCTCTTTTTCATATCTTAATTCTTTTATACCAGAATTTTACTTACATCCTCTGTCAAAGTATATTCTTTTTTATCTGTCCTTATATAAGTACAATTCTCCAGGACTGATTGATTGAAATATTAAGGTTCATCACATCATAACAATTTCATACCAACAATCTCTGCCCAATATTCTTCCTCAATTATCCCATTAGAAATACAATTCTTTAGTTAAAAGTTTGATCATATCAAGTCAATTCATGTCCAAACCCTCTATTTACATATAATCATTTCAACTATGCTAAGAAAATTAAATCAAGAGTCTTCCCATGTAGGAATGTAGACAATTTAGTCTTATTGACTAACATTGTTCCCTCTTTCCATTTATCTTTTATGCATCTCTTAAATCTTGTATTTGAAAATCAAGTTTTATTCCCAGTTCAATTATTTTTATCAGGCAAGCTTGAAAGTATTCTATTTTATTGAAAACCCATCTGTTTTCCCTGAAAGAATATACTGAATTTTGCATGTAAGTTGATTCTTCGTTGTAATCCAAGCTCTTTTTCCCTCCAGAATATTATATTCTAGGCCTCTGATCCTTTGATGCTTAAGTTGACAGGTCCTGCAAAGTCCTGACTGTGTCTCCCTTGTATTTAGTTTGCTTCGTTTGAGCAACTTATGTAGTATTTCTCTTTTAGTTTTGAATTCTGAAATTTGTCTACAATATTCCTTGAAGTTATCAATTTGGGGAGCTCTTTCTGGGAGTGATAGAAGGACTCTTTCAAGAAATATTTAATCTTCTTTTTCCAGGATTTTAGGGCAGATTTCCATGACAATTTTCTGCAAGATAATGTCCAGTGTCTTTTTCTGTTTCTGGTTTTCAAGTAGACCAATAATTAATGAATTATTTCTTCATGATCTATTTTCCAGGTCTGTTGTTTTTCATAAGAAGCACTTTTCATTTTCTTCTCTCTTTTTTAGCCTTTTTGTTTTGTTTGATGGGCACTTGGTGTCTCATAGAGTTATTAGCTTTCATTTGCCTAATTCTAATTTTGAAGGTTTTATTTTCTTCAGTGTTTCCCCTTTTCCAGTTGGTAAATTTTCCTTTTTGAGTTACATTCCTTTTCCATTTGACTCGTACTTTTTGATGAGTTGAATTCCTTTTCAGTTGGATTTTATGCTCTTTTTAGATTTTTTTTGCAAGGTAAAGGGGTTAAGTGGCTTGCCCCAGGCCACATAGCTAAGTAATTATTAAGTGTCTGAGACCTCATTTGAACTCAGGTACTCCTGACTCCAGGGTTGGTGCTCTATCCACTGTGCAACCTAGCCGCCCCATGGGCTTTATACTTTTAAAGGAGGTAATTTCTTTTTCCACTTGGTCAATTATACTTTGAAATTCATTGTGTTCTTCATTCAGTTTTTCATAATTCTCCAGCATGATCCTAATTTCGTTTCTCCATTTTTCTGCATCCTCTCTTCTTTGGTTTTTAAAATGCATTTTAAGCTCTTCTAAGAGTTCTTTTAGGATTTGAGATCAATTTATAAACTCCTTTGCAGTTTCACATATAGACATTTTGTTTCTTCTTTCTCCTTCTGACAGAATGTTTTCATTATCCTTATCAGAATAGCAACTTTTAATCATTAGCATTTTGTTTGCTCATTTTGATAGTTGAGCTCTGCTCTAGGAGTAAAGGGATAATGTCCCGAGTTTTTTTTAGAAGGGGTGTGATGGGGTGGACTTGGGTCTGGACCCTGGTCTACTACTTGCCTAGCACATTGTTTATTTTTCGGTTTCAAGTAGTTTGTTCCCTGCTTTAGACTAGCCTGGTTGAGTCCCACCAGTGTTCCTGGAGTTGGAACTTTGTCTTCTGAGCTATAGACATTTGTATATAGGTAATATGTATGTTCAGTTCAATAAATAATCAATAAAAAATTAAAAGTATTAACCCTTATAATCTATTGGAGTGTATGACCTTAGAATCCAAAATATATGCTCTTGGTAGCCCCTTGACACACTGACTATTAGGGCTCCTCTTGGAAACTTTCAAGGATCTATGTTATAGCTATACAAAAGGATAGAATACAGAATTTCCCAGTGAAGGAATAAGTCCTATCTCTCAAGGTGCATTTATGAATGAAATACTGAGAATGAGTCTTACTTGAGTGATGGCTCATGGAACATAAAATGTCTGAGTTTGAAGGAAATTTGAAATTTGGTATCATGAGATGGATGAGAATATAGATGATGCAAAGTCAGTGTTGTGAGCCTTTAGAGAACAAAAAGTAGGGATGTATAGAAGCTAGGAAAGGACATTTTCAAAAGCAGGAAGATTTGAGCACACAAAGTATCAGACCTGGGGCTTGCTTTGGAGATAAAACTGAGAAACATTAGCAGAGTTCTTATAAGAAGGGTTATAAGATAAAAGAGGGTCCTTTGGCTAGAATAAAATGAGATCTTGCAGTGTACTCAAAAATAGAATATATGTAACAGGGGAGAGGGGATTAGAAAACAGAATTCATCTGCTGTGGAATGCCAAAGTTTTATTTTCATGAATTTAATGAATTTTAATAAATTTAAAAGGTAGGAATGAATTTTTGTAGAAATTCTTTTATTCCAAGATAATTTTTATTGGGTATCAGTAACATACAAAAAACAAAAAAAAAAAGAAACCAAAAAGAACCCAAAAGATTGCTATCTTCAGCAATACTACCAAAAGAATTTGTTAAGATTACTACATTTTTTTATTGATTAGAAAAAAAAAAACCACTAAACTTTCATAGATAAGCAAGTACAGCTGTATGTATTTCTTTCTTTAATAAAGACTACTTTCTATGTTTTTTAAATGAATATTGAGTAATTTGGGGCAAAATAAATGTTCATTAGAGAAAGTTTATTAGGTAGAAAACTTCCATTGTGAAGTCATCAAATCAGTAAGATCCATGGATACTGCAACTATAATTCAAATAACAAAAATTAAAATGATACTTTCACAGAAGTTTTCATGATATGACTTTAGAAGCAAAGCTATATATCTTGTATGGTCCCTGTTATTATAAATGTAAAGCTTTCCAGAGAAATTTGGAAGTAGCTGAGAGGTAAGATAAATTTAGGAAATAAAAATTCACTCTGAATGTCCCAATGAAGAATGAAATTATAGTGAGAAAAAATAATCATGGAAGGAACTGGAATCCAGACTGTGTGGAATTGAAGAAATTCTGAATGCAGAATCCTGAGTTGATTCAATTGTCAAAACTATAATGTTATGTTTCAGAGGGACTAAAAGTAGAAGAGTGGGAGATGTTTTAGGAGCTACGAATGGAAATTGTCAGAAACAGGGAAGTTTTTCACATAACAAGGTGTGGCTTTGGCCAAGATAATGAAGGAGGTAAGACAGCGAATTGAAGAAGGGATAACAGAGAAGAGAGTAGCACCCTGAGACTCCAAAAGGGTAATCTGCGACACTTCCTGGAAATCACCATGTTTGATAGCTAGGCAATCTCTGAGAACAGAAATGATTTACTCCTAAATGGGTCTTAGAATGGAATATATATGGCAAGTATTTCTTCTCAGATATAGTCTTAGTTAGTCCAAATATAAACTTGTTATAGGTCATTTAAGGAATAAAATAAAGGTGGATTTTTCTCATGTGATCAAACATAAATTCCAATTAAAATTTTACTCTGCATTTGTGATAAAAATAGAAAAAAATTTCACATTCTTAACTGATACCCAATGATACCCAAAGACTGATACTCAATGTCATTCTTGAAGTTATTGCATTAATACAGAATTATTGGTTAAAATGTTAGTGATAATTGCTATTCAGTATAATTGGTCATTAAAATGACTTTTTTGTAATAAGAGTTTATAAGTGGGGATAATTTATATTTAGAAACCAATATTCATTTAAAACTCAATATATTCATAAAATAAAAGAATAAAATAAACTGAAGTAGATAAAGTTCAAACACACCCTAGTAATCTTTGGAGGTATTCCATTAGACACAAGAATCTCATATTTGTAAAGGTTCTTAGAAAACTAAATGTTCAGAATTCTACTTGCCATTAAAGTGGGTTCATAGGGTAGAGCTTAGAGCACAGACTTTTCCATCATGGCAATAAATCCTTCAAATGGAGCAATTAAGAATGGATTGTAAAAAGAGAGTTTACAGAAATAGCAATGTCGTTTTGAGGAAGGAATAGTTGGGAGAGGTGCAGAGGAACTTGTCTGAAGAAATGGGATTTTAGAAGAGACTATGTCAAATCTGGGAAGAGCCAGAGAAGAGAAATAGACACAGAGGAGAGCTTTTAGGACAAGTGATATTTAATCAGGCGCGAACGGGAAAGGTTAGTTATGGAGTGTCTTCTAATTTTCTATATGCTGTGATTGTGAGGGCTCTGAAAAACCTACATGATCTGCTATGGAATTAATCTTAAACTGCAAAATGTCATCAATTTCAAAGATAATGTTAAATATATTTCAGGTAAATAATGTATAAAATGCTTAGAAGAAATATATCTGGCAAATTTCTTGTGCATTTAATAATAATAAAATCAAAAAACATTTATGTATCATAATAGGATATGGTCATAGAATCCAAGATGAATAATGGGAAATCCTGTAACTTTTCAAGGATATATGTTGCTGGGGTCCTCAAGTTGATAATAGAGAATTTCTTAGCTTGGGATGAGTCCTACCTCTAAAATTCTAGATAGTGATTGAAAAGCTTTGAGACAATATTAGATGAGGAATGGTTCATAGAATATGGAATATATGAACCTCAAGGAAATTTGGATTTCAACTGCATAAGCTGTAGAAACTTACTTCTTTATTTAAATTTAAGGAGACTGAAGAACGCACAGTGGGACTTGTACACAGTCTAGGAAAGAATGTTTTGAAAAAAAGCAGGATTTGAGAACATAGAGTATCAGACCCAGTAGTTGTCATGGGGACAAAAATGAGGAAACTAATAGCAATGCCATTAGAAAAGCAATGGGGGAAAATGTCATATCCTGCAGTGTCTTGGAAAACAGCATCTGTGACAGGGGGGAGGATTGAAAATACATTAATCATCTGCTGAGGGAGGGGATTTAGAGTGGAAAATATTGAAAATGGCAAGGGTTTCTTTTCACATGTATACAATCCAGTTCCATATAGGGGTCACTTTTTACTAATTTAAAAATAAGAATATATATTTATACAAGGAGATCTTTAAGCAATTCCAATATCATTTATAATAAAAAGAAGAAAAAAGAAGTTAGAAAAACCCCAAAACAAAGACTTCCTCTCTTCAACTATTCTCATGTTCTTGGTTAGCTAAAAACAAAAGATCCAGAAACCCACAACCCCTGCATAACCAAACAAATGCAGTTATATCTATTTTTCTTTAGTAATGACTATTGGTTTTGTTATTATTTATAAAAATGAATATTAAGTAATTTTGGGAAAAAAACATAGGTTTTCAATATAGAGAGGTTATTAGGCAAATAACTTTTTTTCAAAATCAGCATGTTGCTAAGACTCATGTATATTGTGATAATAAATGAGTTAATCAAAAATATAAAAAATATCTTGACTCAATTTAGCATGATATTACTTTATATCAAAAATTTCAGGTCTCGAATAGTCCCTAGAAGACTCAGGGTTGTAGCTTCGAGGTTCCCTTCATGGACCAAATTGGATATAGAATTTCTAAGCTAGGTGTTCAATGCTGCCTCTGAATATACTAATAGGGAAGGGAAACTAAATCAGAACTAGAATCTAGAACATCTGATAATGATGGATATTCTAATTCAAAATATGGAGTTTTTTAGGCTGCAATATCTGGAATGTTAATATGAAGAGGTACTAAACCAGAGAAAAAGGAAGATATGAGATAATGGATTGAGCATGGGCCCTAAAGTCAGTGGGACTAAAGGTCAAATGAGTCTTCAGACACTACCAAGTAGCTGGACCCTAGGCAAGTCTTTTCACACTGAAAATCTCAAAAAAATGTAGACATTCAAAGCCTGAGGATGCAATTTGTCAAAATAGTGGAATTTTAGTATGCAAAATCTCAAGCCTGAGAATAGTCATTGAGAAGAGGAGTAAAGTAGGACCATTTGTATAAAGCTATATCAGAGCAAAGCGTCCTTTAAAATTGAATGGTCAGAAATGGAGTGTCATAAAAACTTCCTTATGCCACACATCCAAGTGTCTTGTAAACATTAATTATATAGTTTGTAAGGGGTCTTATAAATGGAAATTATCATGAATTCTAGGACTGATGATTATATATAATCTTAGCTAAAATATTAGCCAGTTTGAAGGAAATGAAGGCAATTTTAGAATGTCCAAAGGAGATCAGTCTTTCATTTTGTTTTAATTTATATTATAATTTTAAAAAAAAATCTCACTTATTTAAGCACAGTAAAGGTTATCGTGAAAGTATTGTCTATTTTTTGACTAACCTCTCTCCCCCAAAAATAGCACAATAGTCCTTACAATCTGCACATCAAAAAAATTTCAATTCCATGTCATTCTTCTTGGTTAAAAACTACAATTGATATTATTATTCATTCGAATAAATGTAGGGTGTTTCATCACAAAAATGAGGTACAAAATAATTAGGAATGCTAAGAGAAAATAATTATGCAGTAGTAATTTTGACATATCTTTTAAAAAACCTAACTTTATAGATCATTAGAGGGTGTGACCTTAGAACCCAAAATGCTAGGACTTATAAAGGCCTTAAAACTCTGAATATCTGTACTTCTCTATATTTTTAAAGGAGGTATGTTGGAGGTGACTGAGAGCTTAGACTATAGAATTTTCTTGCTCAGACTCAATTCCTCTTCTGGATGTCCTGATTTGTTATAGAAACTGAAGCCATGGGGATGGCTAGGTGATGCAGTGGATAGAGCACCGGCCCTGGATTTAGGAGTACCTGAGTTCAAATCTGGCCTCAGACACTTAATAATTACCTAGCTATGTGGCCTTAGGCAAGCCACTTAACCCCCTTTGCCTGGCAAAAACTTAAAAAAGTGAAGCCAAAAGATTATATTGGGAAGACACATAGAACTTGAAGTATCTAAGCTAGAAGGAATTAGTGACTACAGAATCCCAAAGCAAATGATGTGTAGATTTACTAGACTTATTGGGACTTAACTGAAGAGAGAGAGAGAGAAGGGGTTATTCAAGGGCTAATAAGAGAAATGATCAAAAGAAGTGGGATTTGACCAAACAGAGGTAGAACACTGAGAAGGAGAGAAATTAGGGAGAAAGGATATATCTTAGAACACCAAATGTCAAAACTTGGAATATCCTAGAAACCAAAGTTTTTCCCTGGAATAGAAGGCTCAGTTTTGCTGGGTAGTAGATTCATGGCTGCATTCCAAGCTCCCTTGCTCTTTAGAAAATCTCATTCCAGGTCCTTCCATCTCTTAATGTTGCTGTAGCCAGGTTCTGTGTAATCCTTACTGTGTCTCCTTGGTATTTAATTTTTTCTTTCTGACTGCTTGCGGGATTTTTTCTTTTATCTGATAGTCCTGGAATTTGGCCACAACATTTCTTGGTGTTTTCATTTTAGAATTTCTTTCCAGAGTGGATTGACGTATTCTTTCAATAACTATTTTGCCCTCTGGTTCCATGATATCAGGGGAATTTTCCATCACTAAATCTTGTAATATTAAGTCAAGGCTTTTTTTTTCTTCATTGTTCTCAGGAAGATCAATAATTCTCAGATTCTCCCTTCTTGATTAGTTCTTCAGGTCTGTGGTTTTGGTGAAGAGGTATTTTACATTATTTTCTATTTTTCTCAATCTTTTGGTTTTGTTTAACACAATCTTGTTGTCTCATGAAGTCATTCGTTTCTGCTGATTCAATTCCTTTTTTCAGAGAAGATTTTTCTTCATTTATTCATTCTTCATTTCTTCATTTATTGCAATTCCTTTTCCAGTTGGTCCATTCTATTTTTGAAGGACTTTTCTATTTGCCCAAATGTAGTTTTGAGAGAATCAATTTCTTTTTGTATTTTCCCAATTGAAGATCTGAGTTACTCTCATTTTGTATTTGTCCAATTGTTTTTTTCAAAGATTTGTTTTCTTGTTGTGATATGTTAATTTTTCTCTTGAGTTTCTTTTCCCAGTTTTTCCATTTGATCTTTAAACTCTTTCCTGATTTCTTCAAGGAAGCCTTTCTGGGCTGGAGACCAACTCATATTCTCCTCAGAAGTGCCAGATCTCTCTGGATTACAATCTTTTTCTTCTAAGTATTTCTCCATAGCCCCTTCCTTTCTCTGACCTTTTTCCATCTTATGTTGGGGGGGGGAACCTGGCTCTCAGACATTTCTTTTAAGGATTCTAGGGGCTTTGTTCACTTGGATTAGTAATTCCAGGGGCCAGCCAGTAGTAGGTGCTGGTTGCTTTCTCTGAAGTGAGGTCCTCAGCAACAGGGTCTGAGTTGACCTTGAAAACTGGACTGGGCCCTGAGGGAGGGAGTTAATCTCTTTCTGTTGAGTGAGCTCTTGGGGTTGGGGGGGTTGTTTATTGTTTGTTCTGGGCAAAGGGCTCTGTGGATAGTATGGAGCTCAGGTCCCTGGACCAGCTGGTTGTTCTCCTGGCATACTCTGAGACTCTGTGCTGGAATTCATCCTCCCATAGCTCTTCTCCCCCTGACCAAAGACTTTGCAGCTAAAGCTGGGTCTCACTCCCGCAACTCACTGAAGTCTCCACGGCTGAGGCTGACCCTCTGGCCTCCCCCAGCTGCCATCCCCAGTGCTGATCTTCTGCTATTGTCTCTGGGTTCACCCACGGTCCCCTGAGACAGAACTTCTTGGTAGGTGTTCTCCTAGCTTCTCTTTCTGGGTTTTGTTTATTGACTTTCTATTAAGAGGTTTCTCTCATGTTATTTCTGAGGGGAAAGAGAGAGCACCTATCACAGTGTCTGTCTTCTCTCTGCCATCTTGGCCAGCAGTCTGACAGAAACTTTTAATCCAGAATTCTGGCTTCATTGAGCTGTGGAACCTAAAATGTCATGGTTCAGAAGGACTAGAAGTGAAAGTTTGGGAGATGTTCAGGACCTGGGAATGGAAACTGCCGTAAATAGGAGGGTTTTATCTCATAGCATGGTGTAACCATGGTGAAGAAAAGAAGGGGTAAATAAAATGAAGTATGTTAAGAACTGAAAAGGGACTCTGATCAGCTTTAAAACGTTATGTAAAATTCATGTACATTGTAATACTTTTATTAATAAAGGAAAAAGAACAGTTGACATAGATGATAGCAAAAATCAGCCTTAAATTCTGTACATCAGCCCCTTATAACATTGATTTTTTTTGGCATTCCCAGGACCTTTCAAGGATCCATGTTTCTGGGGTCCTGAAGCTGAGAATACAGAATGTCCTAGCTAGGGATAAGTACAGTCTCTAAAAGATCAGATTTCCAATGAATATGTTAGAGAATCTATGAGATGTGGGATGCCTTATTGCAAATCACAAATTCAAGACTGAAGGAAATTTGGAATTCAGGATCATTAGCTGAATAAGATTTTAATAACTGCAAGATCAGAACTGTAGGAGCATAGAGGAGAGAGGAAGAAATATACAGGGTTTGGGAATTAACATTTTCAGAACCTTATGGATTTGAGCACAGAGTGTCAGGCCTAGGAATAGCCATGAAGATGAAAATAAGAACTCAAAGTAAAGCAAAAGAAAGATCCTTTTATCTTCAACCACATTTTTCAAAGGATTTAGAGAGACTACTGTCAATTTTTTGGATAGCCAAATAAAAATCCGCAAAACCATATCACCTATACATCTAAATAAATGCATTTTCATGTATTTTTAATAATTACTGCTATTTCATTGACTATTAATTAAATTAATATAATGAAAATTTCTGTAATAAATAAATATGCTGATTAAAGCAGATTTATAGGAAAAATTTCTATTTTCAAATAATCATATTGCCTTGACACATTTATATTTTATGATGATAATTTAATTGACAAAAATGATCATAGTAAGTTGGTCCAACTTAAAAGTCATGAGATATGTCATTAAAAGAAAATATGTCCTTTCATAGTCTCTTGAACAGTATAGGCATAGGCTTCTAGTTATTTTGCATGTGGGAATGTTGGAATCAGTTGAAAGCAGAGGCAGAGAATATCCTGAGCTATGAGTTAAATCTTGCCTCTAAATATACTAATGTGAAGAGGAATGTCAACTGAGGGTATGAGAATCATGGAGGGCATCTCAAAACAAGATTGTCTGACCTTGAGGGAATCTTTGAATCCAGAATCTTCAGTTTGATTCATCAGTAAAATCTATTAAGCCAGTTTTTGAAGGGACTAAAAGAGGAAGAGTGTGATATGTTCAGGGACTGAAAAGTGACAAAAAAAGGAGGAGTTTAGTACATAGCATGATGTAACCATAAGTAAAAAAGATAGTTGAACACTTTGAAGAAGAGGGATGAGGGCAGAGTGGATTCAAAGGGCAGATCTTGGCACATTGTGATAATCACCAGGTATGATTCCTAGATATTTTCAGAGAATATAAATGATGGGCTCTGAATGAGCCTTAGAATGGAAATTGTCACAAATAGCAAAGATTTTTGATTCTCAGATATATTCTTAGTCAGCTCAAATATTGACCTATGATAGGCCATTTATTAAACCAGAAGAAATTAGATTGTTCTTACAAGACAAATCTTAAATTCAAACTTTACTTTTAGAATGCATCTAGAACACAGAATGTCAGACCTGGGAGAAAGAATGGAGAAGAGAATGAGAGAAGGAGAGCACTTCAAAGAAGGTGTATCATAGAGAGTAGAGCTGATAGAGCACAAAATACTAGATTTAGAGTGTCCTAAAATTTTCCATATACCACACAGTGAGTTTTCTGAATATATAATTTATGTGGTCTGAAAGGATCATTAGAATGGAAAATATCAGTTATGCAAGAATTTATGTTCACATATAATGATGGTTAAAATATTTATCAGTTTGAAGAGAGTTAAGAAAAGTCAAATTTAGGTATTTTTCATAGGATATGTCTTTTCTTCTGATTGAAATTCTTCTATTTTAAAAAAAAGACATATTTTAACACATTTCAAAAGGAGTTCATGAAAGTACCCTTAATTTTTGACTACTTCAAAGATCCCTCAATGACCTTAAAAACCTGCACATCAAAACAATTGAACTTCCTTGCCCTTCCTTCTTTAGTAAAGACTGTTATTGATATCATTATTCATTTTAAGGAATGTAGGGTCTTTTCCTATCAAAAATTCAATTGCAATAAAAATGATGACCTGATAAGGGAAAAAAATCATTCTTCAAAATCAGGATATTAGTAATGCTAGAGTTCATTGTGATCATGGTGAAAAATTCATGGGGCTGTGAGAGAAACTTTGGATCCAGAATCCTGAGCTTGATTTAGTTGTGAAATCTATTAATGTCCTTGTTCAGAAGGGTTAAAAGAAGTAGAATGGGAGATGTTCGGGAACTGAGTATGGAAATAGTCAGGACTGAGTTGTTCAAATAAAACTATAAAAGAATTTTAAACAACAACAATAACCAAACAGTTATAGGTTGGATGTTCCTTTATATGTGGGGAACTTGGCTTTTTGAAAGTCCTTAACTTCTGTTGGGGGATGGTGGAAGGGAAGGGAGGGAGGGGGAAAACTGTAAAATTCAAAACCTTGCATAAAATTATTGGTAGAAACTACTATACATATATATATATATATATATATATATATATATATAAAAATAAAATATTTATATAAAAAAGAAAGTACTTATAAACTGAATGCCTGGGTTTCCAGTTATCCTGAAGGCAGAAAAGTTGGTGGTATTGTAGGGTTTAGAACACAATATTTCCCATCATTTATTGTGAAGTCAGAATTCTTGAACATTCCCTTGACTTAGAACCTAAAATATCTAAACTTGATGAAAAATACAGTCTTGAACTGATCATGATTTTAATTCTGAATAATGGAATCCTGAGATATATGAGTTACAAAGTATATTTTTTTGAGCATCATTTTTTGATTCCAAGAAAATGATTTTTGGGCATCAGGAACATCCAAGAAAAAAACAAACAGAAAATAAAATATAAAACTAGGCCTGTCTTTAGATAATGGGAGATGTTCTGAGGTTAAAGAGGAAAGTTCCCTAAAGAAATATGCTTGGGAAAAAAGATGTTTTCAAGTTAGGGAGGCGTCATGGAGAAGAAGAGAGAATGAGGAGAGACTCTAGAAGAAGGGGTACAGTTAACCCAGACAGGACATAAAATATCAGGACTTGAGTATGCTCCAGATTTCCAGGTGCCATAGCAGTGAGGACTTTGAGAATCTAAAATGATTTGCTGTGGAATAGATTTTCAAATGCTAAATGTTCAAAAACCTGTGAATTACTTTATAGATATTCTCAGAGGGCAAAAATCTCAGAGGGCAGTTAAATAATGTGCAGCAAGCTAAGCACTTAGAAGAGAAATTGGTTAGTTTTCAAACTTTGTATGTGGAACTTCCATGGTAGAACCAAGATGGTGACTTGATTTAGAAAGCTTCTGGGACTTTTCCTTAACTAACTTTAAATGAAGCCTCTAAACATATCCTAATGTTACAGAAGCCACAAAAAAAAGAGGGAAACAAGTATTCTAATCAAAAGATCACTGAGGTACTTCAGTCTCAACTTGGTAAAAGGAGAGTAAAGTACAGTGTAAGCAGAAGGACTGGAAAGCCAATGAAAAGGTTTTAGCCTCAGAGCAGCTCAAGTCTGAGTTCAGCATGCCAGCAGTACAATATGACAGCAGGCCAGCAGTGATATTCCCAACAAGCACAGAAGTTAGATAATCTATGTTTATAAATTGTACTTGCTTGAAAAAATATTGGAATTAAGGATTATCAGTTTATTGAGACTACTGAATCTGTCAGACAAGAATTATTAGTGCCTAGAGAAGACAGAAGGGGAGATGTATAGGATCTGGAAATGGACACTTTTAGAAACAGGAGGATTTGAGTATACAGAGTATCAGGCCTGGGAGTTGTCATGGAGACAAAAATGGACAGCTGGCAGTGCCCATAGAAGAGAGGACCCCAGAACAAAAAAATTCCCTTGGGCAAAAAAAAAAAAAAAAAACAGATTTTAGAGTCCTAAAAAGGTTCAGAGAATAGAAATCATCTACTGTGGCAGGGTCTTCCCAGTGGAAATTCTTGCATCTGACAAAGATGTATTTTCATATAAATACTTTGTAAGCTCATATACTGGCCTTTTTTTTACTAATTTAAAAAAATAGGAAGGTAGATTATTTTTGTAGAACATCATTTCAATAAAAATTTTTATTTGGTTCTGGCCAAGATGGTGGAGAGAAGACATGCACAGTTCTAAATTCCCCTGATCTTTCCCCATTTATCATATGAAACAAACCTGTTAAAAGAAATCTTACCCACAAAACCTAGAAAGAGAAGGGAGGAGAAAGAACATCTACCTCATGATTTGTCTCCTGCAGCAGCCTTGGATGAATTCAGGCTGGTGAGTCTGGGCACAGAGGAAGGATCAGCCCCGGATCAGCCAGATTAGCAGCTGAATTGGAGCCCAGGAGTCTGAGGGCCCAAGAGGCAGAACTGCTGGAAG
Organism: Macrotis lagotis; assembly: GCF_037893015.1. Classification (NCBI taxonomy): domain Eukaryota; kingdom Metazoa; phylum Chordata; class Mammalia; order Peramelemorphia; family Peramelidae; genus Macrotis; species Macrotis lagotis. Next base: position 86,217,277 of record NC_133666.1, read on the forward strand.
GGGGGGGGTAGATGGCAGGGGCATGAGTCAACTAGGGAGCAGCGGCATTAGGGTGGGTGCTGTCCCTCTGGAGCTTGCTGACAGGGCTGGGGTTAGAGTTCCAGCTTGGAAATCTGAGTCCATGCCTCCATTCCAGCTGAGGCCTCTTGCCAGAAGAAACAATAGCAAACTATTTCTGCCTCAGGCACAAGCGTGGGAGCAGAAGAACCAGCCCAGCTGACAATCAGGAGACGAATGACCTCAGGCTAGAATAAAGCCCACCATTGACTGAAGGCAAAAGACTTCAATAGCTCCAACTCCTCCTTTCAAGCAAAAGAAGAAGGCCTCAATCAAGGTCACAGACACACCAGAGAAAGCAACCAGCACCCACTACTGGCCATCCAGAAACATTGCATTCAGTGAGTAAAGCCTTTAGGGATGCCAAGCTCCTGTGAACCAGCCCCCCACCCCCAATTCAAGGTCTTAGCAAAATGAAGAGGGGTCAACAGAAATGTGGATCTATAGAAAAATTCCTGGAAAGGAAAGATGCTAACTCAGAAAGACCTAGAACCTCTGAGGAGAATATGATCTGGTCTTCAGCACAGAAGGGCTTCCTTGAACAAATAAGGAAGGAGCTAAAAATCAACTGGAAAATTTGGGAGAGAAAATTAATACCTTGCAACAAGAAAACAAATTCTTAGAAAGTACAATTGGACAAATATAAAATAAGAATAATTCTCTGAGATCCTCAACTGGGAAAAAGAAAAAAAGAAAAAAAATTCTCTCAAAACCTCAATTGGCCAAATGGAAAGCTCTTTCAGAAGTAGAATTGACCAATTGGAAAAGGAGTTGCAAAAGGTTAATAAAGAAAACTCCTCCCTAAAAAAAGAATGGAGTCTGCAGAAACTAATGTCTTCATGAGACAGCAAGAGCCAGTTAAACAAAATCAAAAAATAGAAAAAATAGAATAAAATGTAAAATATCTCATCAACAAAACCACTGACTTCAAGAACAGATCGAGGAGGGGCAACCTGAGAATTATAGGACTTCCTGAAAACATTGAAGAGAAAAAACCCTGGACTTAATATTACAGGATCTAGTGATGGAAAACTGCCCTGATATCATGGAACCTGAGAGCAAAGTAGTTATTGAAACAATACATTAATCCTCTCCAGGAAAAGATCCCCAAATGAAAACACCAAGGAATGTTGTGGCCAAATTCCAGAACTATCAGATAAAAGAGAAAATCCTGCAAGCAGCCAGAAAGAAACAATTTAAATATCAAGGAGCCACAGTAAGGATCACACAGGACTTGGCTGCATCAATATTAAGGGATCAAAGGGCCTGGAACAAGATATTTCTAAGAGCAAGGGAGCTTGGAATGAAGCCAAGAATCTACTATCCCGCAATGCTGAGCCTTCTCTTCCAGGGAAAAATATGGACATTTAATGAAATGGAAGAATTCCAAAAATTCCTGATGAAAAGCCCAGAGCTAAATAGAAAATTTGGACATCAAACAGGAGGTTCAAGATCCACATGAAAAGGTTAAAAAGGGGGGGGACAGTAAAAGGAACAAAACTGCTATCCAGTAAGTTGAAACTGGTTATATCCCTGAATGGGGAAAAAGATTCTCATAAATCTTGAGAATTGTAACTCTAACAGAGAGAAAATACCTAAGCATAAATGATGGACATTCATGATCTATGCATGAGACTGCTATCTGATGGGATGTAACTGACTTTAACCCCACTTGGGAGAAAGCCTAATAACTCTCAAGAATTTTAACTTTATTAAATAGAATATACTGAACTAGAAGGGACAGACACTCAAAATTTTCTATGACTCAGATAGAAAGATCTAAAAAAACACTACCTCCTTAAAAAGGGGGACAGGAAAGAGATGGGAGGAGGGAGGGGATTGAATGGGATAAATCTCATTATGCTAAGAGGTACAAAATATTTATAGTAATAGAGGGGAAGAAGGGAACAGATGAGAAACACCTGAATCTTGTTCTCATCAGACTTGGATTAAAGTCAACCTACACATACTCATTTAACTAATAAAACATCTAACCTTTCAAGTATTAAAAGGGGAAAATTGAAGGGGGGACGGAGAAAGGGAAGGGGGGTGGGAAAAAGGGAGAACTAACAAAAGGAAGGGAAGGGAAAAGGGGAAAAGGGAAAGGGGAAAGAAAGGGGAAGGGTAATATAGGCGGGCAAATACACTGAAGGGGGGAGTATTCAGAAACAAAGTACTGGGGAATATGTATAAAGGGGGGGAAGAGGGAAAAATACAAACAAAGGGAAGACAGCATGGAGGGCAATAAAGAATTAGCAATCATAACTCTGAATGTGAATGGGATTAACTCTCCCTTAAAAAGTAAGCAAATAGCAGAGTGGATTAAAAACCATAATCCTACAAAATGCTGCTTACAAGAAACTCATTTGAAGCAGAGAGATACATATAGAGTAAAGGTAAAAGGTTGGAGCAAAATATATTTTGCTTCAGCTGAAGTGAAAAAAGCAGTGGTAGCGATCCTTATCTCAGACAAAGCAGCAACAAGAAGAGATAGCTTTAAAAGAGGTAAGGAAGGAAACTTTATCCTCCTGAAAGGTACCCTAGACAATAAAGTTATTTCAATACTGAATACACACACACACACACACACACACACACACACACACACACACACACACACAGTGAGAAAGTGAGAAAGCATCCAAATACTTACAGGAGAAGCTGAAAGATCTACAGGAAGATATAGACAGCAAAACTCTATTAGTGGGAGACTCAACCTCCCACTCTCAGATCTAGATAAATCGAATCATAAAATAAACAAGAAAGAAGTTAAGGAGGTAAATAGATTGTTAGAACAATTAGATATGGCAGACTTATGCAGGAAACTGAATGGGGATAGAAAGGAATATACTTTTTTCTGTGCAGTACATGAAACTTATACAAAAATTGACCATGTACTAGGACATGATCAACTGCAGAAAGTCAGAAATAGTGAATACATCTTTCTCAGATTACAATGCAATAAAAGTCATACACAATATTGGGCCAAGGAGATATAGACACAGAACAAATTGGAAACTGAATCACATCATTTTTAAAAAAATGAGTGGACCAAAAAAACAAATTATAGAAAGAATTAATCATTTTATCCTGGATAATGATAATAATGAAACAGCATACCAAAAGCTATGGGATTCATTCAAAGCAACTCTCATGGTATATATTATATTATAGCTCTAAATGCTTATATGAATAAATTGGATAGAGGAAATTAATGAACTAAACATGCAAATAAATAAATTAGAGAAAAGAAAAATCAAAAATCCACAATTAAATACCAAATTAGAAAATGAAAAATTAAAGGAGAAATTAATAAAAGCAAAAGCAAAAAAAAAGTATTGAATTAATAAATAAAACCAAAAGTTGGTATTATGGAAAAACCAATAAAATTGATAAACCTCTGGTCAATTTGATTAAAAAAAAAGAAGAAAACCAAATTGCTGGTATCATAAATGAAAAAGGTGAACTCACCACCAATGACAAGGAAATTAAAGTAATATTTTGAAATTATTTTCCCAACTCTATTGACATAAATTTGATAATTTCAGTGAAATGGATGAATATTTACAAAATATAAGTTGCCCAGGTTAAATGAAGAGGAGATTAAATACCTAAACTACCATATCTCAGAAAAAGAATTTCAACAAACCATCATTGAACTCCCTAAGAAAAAATCTCCAGGGCCTGATGGATTCACAAGTGAATTATTTTTGTTTTTAAGTTTTTGCAAGGCAAACAGGGTTAAGTGACTTGCCCAAGGCCACAGATCTAGGTAATTATTAAGTGTCTGAGACAGGATTTGAACCCAGGTACTCCTGACTCCAGGGCCGGTGCTTTATCCACTATGCCACCTAGATGCCCCCCACTAGCAAATTCTTCCAAACATTTAAGGAACAATTGCTTCGAATTCTATATAAATTCTTTGGAAAAACAGGGAAAGATGTAGCTCTGCCTAATTCTTTCTAAGAAAGCAATATGGTGCTGTTACCTAAACCAGGAAGAGTTAAAACAGAGAAAGAAAATTTTAGACCTATTTTCCTGATGAATATAGATGCAAAAATCTTAAATACAATCTTAGTAAAAAAATACAACAAGTTATCACTAGGATAACACATTATGATCAAGGAGGATTTATTCCAGGAATTAAGGGTTGGTTCAATATTAGGAAAACTGTTAGTATACTCAATTATATCAACAACAAACCTATCAGAAATTATATGATCATATCAATAGATGCTAAAAAAGCTTTGGACAAAATACAGTATCCATTCCTACTAAAAACACTTGAGAGTATAGGAATAAATGGACTTTTCCTTAGAATAATTAGCAGTATCTATCTGAAACCATCAACAAGCATTATATTCAATGGACAGAGGCTAGAGGCATTCCCAATAAAATCAGGGGTGAAACAAGGGTGCCCATTATCACCACTACTATTCAATATTGTATTAGAAAGCTTAGCTTCAGCAATTAGAGAAGAAAAAGAAATTGAAGGAATTAGAATTGGGAAGGAAGAGATAAAACTCTCACTCTTTGCAGATGACACAATGGTCTACCTAGAGAATCCCAAGAAATCATCCAAAAAACTACTGGAAACAATTAGCAATTTTAGCAAAGTTTCAGGTTATAAAATAAACCCTCATAAATCCTCAACTTTTCTATATATGTCTAGCAAGATACAGCAGGAAGAGCTAGAAAGAGAAATCCCATTCAAAGTAGCCTCAGACAATATAAAATACTTGGGAGTCTATTTGCCAAGACAGACTCAGAATCTTTTTGAGAACAATTATAAAACACTTCTCAAACAAATTAAATTAGATTTAAATAACTGGAGAAATATCCACTGTTCAGGGATAGGTAGAGCTAATATAATAAAAATGACAATTCTACCAAAACTAAATTATCTGTTTAGTGCCCTACCAATCAAAATTCCAAAAAATTACTTTAATGAGTTAGAAAAATTATAAGTAAATTCATATGGAGAAATAAAAAGTCAAGAATTTCCAGGAGCTTAATGAAAAAAAGTGCAAAAGAAGGTGGCTTAGCTGTACTGGATCTAAAATTATATTATAAAGCATCAGTCATCAAAACTGTTTGGTATTGGCTAAGAAACAGAGTGAAGGACCATTGGAATAGACTAGGTGTAAAAGGAGGAGATGATTATAGTAATCTGCTGTTTGATAAACCCAAAGAGTACAGACATTGGGATAAAACTCCCTCTTTGATAAAACTGCTGGGATAATTGGAAGTTAGTATGTAAGAAACTTAGATTAGACCAATACCTAACACCCTTTACCAAGATAAGATCCAAATGGTTATAGGACTTAGACATAAAGAACAACACTATAAGAAAAATTAGAATATCAAGGACTAGTTTACCTGTCAAATCTATGGAAAGGGAAGCAGTTTATGACTAAGGAAGAGTTGGAGAACATAAAAAACAATTAGATGATTTTGATTACATTAAATTGAAAAGCCTTTGCACAGATAAAACCACTATACACAAGATCAAAAGAAATGTAGTAAATTGGGAAACAATCTTTACAACTAATGATTCAGACAAAGGACTGATTTCTAAAATATACAGAGAACTGAGTCACATTTTTAAAACAAAAAGCCATTCCCCAATTGACAAATGGTCAAAGGATATGCAAAGGCAATTTGCAGATGAGGAGTTCAAAGCAATCCATAGCCATATGAAAAAATACTCTAAATCTTTAATTATTAGAGAAATAAAATTAAAGCTTCTCTGGGGTACCACCTCACACCTCTCAGATTGACCAATATGACCAGAAAAGATAATGATCATTGTTGGAAGGTTTGTGGGAAATCTGGGGCACTATTACATTGTTGGTGGAGCTGTGAACTCATCCAACCTTTCTGGAGAACTATTTGGAACTAAGCCCAAAGGGCAACAACAATGTGCATACCCTTGGACCCAGCAATACCACTACTGGGTCTATATCCTGAAGAAATGATGCAAAAGGGTGAAAACATTACTTGTACAAAAATATTTATAGCAGCCATGTTTGTGGTGGCAAAGAATTGGAAATCAAGTAAATGTCCTTCAATTGGGGAATGGCTTAGCAAACTGTGGTATATGTATGTCATGGAACACTATTGTTCTATTAGAAACCAGGAAGGATGGGATTTCAGGGAAGCCTGGAGGGATTTTCATGAACTGATGCTGAGTGAGATGAGCCGAACCAGGAAAACATTGTACACCCTAACAGCAACCTGGGGGTAATGATCTACCTTGATGGACTCGCTCATTCCATCAGTGCAACAATCAGGGACAATTTTGGGCTGTCTGCAAAGGAGAGTGCCATCTGTATCCAAATAAGGAGATGTGGAGTTTGAACAAAGTACAAGGACTATTCCCTTTAATTTAGGAAAAAAACAGGTAGCTTATTGTTACCTCTTAGACTTCTCTTTAAGGATATGATTTCTCTTTCATCACACCCAACTTGGATGAAGGTACAACATGGAAACAAAGTAAAGACTGACAGAGTGCATTCTGTCAGGGGGAGGGGGGAGGGAAGCAAGATTGGGGGAAAATGTAAAACTCAAATAATATCTTTAATAAAAAATAAATTTAAATAAGAAAATGTCATATCTTAGATTGTCTGAGAATACTAAAATTTGAGGCTTCCAGGTACTCTTCATGTCAAAATGTTGGAAGTTGTTGATAACATAGATATAGAATATTTGAGGTAGGAGATAAATACTTCCTCTGAATGTACCAAAGTGGGAGTGAAAACTGAAGTCATAATATGTGATCATGGAGATTACTTAGAATCTAGAATATCTGATACTGTTAAACATCTCTACTCTAGATTCTCAGACTTCTTTAGTCAAATTTGAAATGTCAGTTTTGAGAGACACTAGAACAAAGAAAATGGGAAATGTGGGCCAGTGAATAAATAACTGGCCCTGGAGTCAGCAGAACCTGAGTTCAACTGAGTGGTATCGTGCAAGTTACATCACCATGATTCTCTCCCCCACTCCAAGTAATCATGGAATAGCCATAGAATAGCCAAGGAGAAGAGAAGAAGAGAAGAAGGAGCAAAGGGAATGAGTTAGATTAGAGCAAAGTGAGTTTGTAGAATATTAAAGATCAGACCTAAAGTGTCCTAAAAATTTCCATATACCAAAAATGGGAAGGTTCTCAGAACACCAATCATGGGGTCCTTAGAATAGAAAATATCTATCATTAATTCCAGAATTGATGAACATATACTCTTGGCTAAAATACTGGTCATTTTTAAGGAAATAAAGATAAAAGATAATATTAGATTCTTTTTCATAGATCAACGTTTTATTCTGTTTAAATTTGCATTATGCTCAAAGGAAAATCTCAAATCTGTAAACATAATGTATAAATACATAAAAGTACTGTCCATTGTTTGATGACCCCCCATTTTTCCCCACAGTCCTAAAACCCCCTAAAACTTACAGATGAAAGCAAAAACAGTTCTACGACTTTTTCCTTTGGTAAAGACTTCTATAGATATTATTATTTATTATATTGAATATAGAGTCTTTTTCAAAACAGGTTTATATAATGAGGATTAATAAGGGATAAAATTTATATTTCAAAATCAGGATATCCATAATGCTCTTGTGCATTGTAATAATAAAGAAAATAATTTCAAAAAAGGCAGCCTTATAGGTGTTTGGATTGTAAAGAGAATAGAAAATGTAAGGATTTAGAAATTCCTTGTGACCCTTAATATCAGAATTTCCACTTCTTTTTCAAAGAGATATGTTGGAAGTTGTTAAGTTATACACAAGAACTTTCTTGTTCAAGGTCAAGCTCTCCTTTTGGTGGTCCCAATTCTGAATGGAAAGTAAAGAAAAATCATTCAACCTTAAACCTATAAAATCTGAGCTGGAAGGAAATCCTGACCTCAAAATCTTTAAGCATGTGAGGTGCAGATGCCAGAATTTATTTTTGTTTTATTGGAATACAATATGCCGGTCGAGACTGCAAAATCTTCTAAACCATAATTGTGAGAGCCTAGAGAAGAAGAAAAAGTACTGGGTCTGGGAATGGAAATTTTGACAAACCAGATTTGAGCACATTGCATTTCAAAAGAAACAATAGTTCATTGATCCTCATAGGAGAGAAAACTAATATTTCTAGATCCTGGTATTTATAAATCATTAAGTACAGTGTTATGCAAAAACATTGGAAAAACCTTTAAAAATCCAATTTATGCATCATAAAATTAATAGCTTTTCTTTGGAACACAAAACGCCATGTGTTGGATTGTCCTTACAACACTGAACACCTAGACTGTCACTTCTCATTTGATGGTGATTGCTGGAGGCAACTGAGGATAGCATATTGAATTTACTAGGTAAGCATCAGTACCACCTCTGAATATCCCATTTTGGAGGGGGCAGATATTCAAGAGAAAAGTAAAACCTTAGAATACTAAAGGTCAGACTTTTGAATGGGCTACAAACCACCCTATAAGATTGCTGGAAGCTCTTTGGGAACATGAATCAGAACATACTCTAGAAGGGTCCTTAGATTGGAAAACATCATAAATGGAAAAAATTAATTTTCATATATATTCTCTGTGACCCCAAATATGATCCATTTCAGAAAATATAAAAAGGAGGGAAGTTTTTGTCTAAGTAATAAATTATTTTCCCAATTTAATTTATATATCTTTAAATGAATGCTTTGAAACAAATTGCACATTCATAACTACACAGCTGAAAGAGTCTGGTAAAAAGTACTGCTTAAGTACTGCAATGCAAAAAACACCTCTAAACTGAAAATCCTTAGACATCAAAATAAATGTAATTGTTTATAAGTTTCCTTTGGTTAAGACTGCTATTGATATTACTGTGAAGGAGAATGAGTGCAGAGTATGTTTGAGTTACAAAAGTAAATTCTACCACACTAAGGATTTTGGAGAGACATAGGTTAACTTTGCACATTTTTATATAGGTAAGATGTATGTGAATTGCAATAAGTATCCAATAAAAATAAAAAGACAAACCTTAACAGTCTGTAGGAGGGTTTGACCTTAAAATCCAAAATATTAGCTCTTGGTATACGCTCAATAGACTGAATAAAGTTTCATGAAACCTTTCAGGGATCTATGTAGGAAAATTCCAGGAGCTTAGCATTTTCCAATTAAGGATATGTCCTGCCTTTGAAGGTTCAGATAATGAACACAAAGCTGGGAACCATAATTAGGGAGGTAATGACTTATGGAAAAACAAAAGTATGAGTTTGAAGGAATTTGCAATTTGGGATCATAAGAAGGATGAGATTATAGAAGTTGCAAGATCAGATTTCTGAGGACCTGAAGAAAAGAAAGGATGAGATGCAGGGAGTCCTGGAATGGACATTTTCAGAAACAGGAGGATGTAAACACAGAGTGTTAAACCTGGGATTTGTCTCAGAGATCAAAATGAGAGAGTTAGCAGTGAAAATAGGAAATCAGAACAAAGAGAGCACTTTGGGCAGAAAAGGCTTGGTCTATCATTTCTAAAATATATAGAGAAATGAGTCAAATTTATAAAAATATAAGTCATTCTACAATTGATAAATGGTCAAATGTTATGAACAGTCATTTTTCAGATGAAGGAATTAAACCTATTTATAGTCATAGGAAAAAATGCTCAAAATTGCTATTGATAAGAGCAATGCAAATTAAAACAACTCTGAATTACCACTTCACACCTATCAGATTTTATCTAAAATGACAAAAAAAGGAAAATGATCAGTGTTGGTGAGGATGTAGGAAAAATGGGACACTAAATCACTTGTGGTGAAGTTGTGAATGTATCCAACCAATATGGAGAGCAATAAAACTGTGCATACTTTTTATCTGAGCAATACCGCTATTAGTTCCATTTCCCAAAAAGAGCACAAAAAGGGAGAAAAGACATACATGTAAAAATATTATTTATAGCAGCTCTTTTTGTAGTAACGAAGAATTGGAAATCAAGGAAATGTCCATCAGTTGGGGAATGACTGAGCAAATGTGATGGAATATTCTTATTCTGTCATAAGCTGTGAGTGACTTGACTTCATGAAAGACTTGCATAAACTGATGCTAAATGAAGTGAGCAGAAATAAGTGAATATTAAACTGTAAAACTCAAACAATATCTTTAATAAAAATTTTTAAAAAATAAATAAGCGAATATTGTACAGCAACATTGTGAGATGGCCAACAATGATGGATGCAGTTCCTCTCAGCATTTCAGAGAGCAAGGACAATTCTAAGAAACATACTATGGACAGTGTCATCCACAACCAGAGAAAGAACTGTGGAGTCTGAATTTAGGGTAAAGCATATTTTGTTCACTTTTTAAAAAAACTTCTTTAATGCTTTGTATTTGTTTTTCACAATTTTCCATTTAATTCTGATTCCTCTTTCATAAAAGGAAAAATATGGAAATATGCTAAACACAATGGTTTATGTTCATCTTTTACCAAATATTTTGCTGTTATAGGGAGGTGAGGAGGGAAAGGAGAATGGTAGATAAATGTGGAGCTCAGAAATTTGTAAATGGATGAATGTAAAAAAAAAACTACCTTTACATGTAATTGGGAAAACAATGCTTTGAGCAATTAAAAAATAAATTTAACGATAAATAAGGAAAAGAAAAGAAAAGATCTTGTCTTGCATTTTGTCCCAAAGCTATATATGTTATATTGGGAGAGTTCAGAGAACAAGAATCATCTTCTGGGAAGAGGTCTTAACCTCACAAACTGTATGCATTTATTTTAATGAATATATGAACTGGGGTCAAATATTGGCCCTTTAACTAACTTCAAAGGGAAGAATATATAGTGTTTTGGATTTTTGGTAGAAATGATTCATTTATTCTAATATATTTTTATTGGACATCAGTGACATATAAGGCAAACAAAAAAAAAAGAAAGCAAAAAAACAAAAACAAAAGCTTCCTATATTAAATGACTACCAAAGGGTTTGGAGAGATTACTAACAATTTTGGTTAGCAAAAGACAAAACAAAACACATTTGAAAACCACAAACCCTACATACCTTAAAATTTTGATTTATAATGGTATTGTGTAGTAAAAACTTGTAAGAATAGACAACTTATATTTAGAAATCACTATATATTTAAGACTCAATTACATTCATAAAAAATAAAATAAATCAAACTGAAACAAAAAAAAAGCCCAAACAAAAAAATAGGTATCTTTAGGAGTTGCTCCTTTAGATATAAGAATCTCATATCTGTAGAGGTCCTTAGAGAACCTAATGTCTGGACTTCTAGCTGCCAGTAAAATGGTTCAGTTTTTCATAGAATAAGGCTAAAAAAACCAGAATTTCCCATCATGGCAATAAGACCTTCAAATGGAACAATTCAGAATGGATTGTGAAGAGAGAATTCATGAATTGGTTTGCAACCTCTAACCTAGAATATCTGAGATTGATAAAAAATATATATTTCAAAATTAACATGAATACCATCATGAAATATACTTCCTAGAATCCAAGGCTCCTATATTAGGTTACAGAAATAGGAATGTGATTTTGAGAAAGGACTAGAAGAGAAAATTTGGAGATGTACAGAAGAAATTGTCTAAAGAACTAGGATTTTAAGAGGCGATTATTAAACAGCAATTAGTATTAGACTACCTTTTGGCTGAAGGAGGGTTCTGTGGTAAACTGAACTTATCAAATTGTTTTCTAAAGACAGATGACAATGGGAAGGTGGTAGAGGAGATAACCAGGGATATCTCTGGTACATGTGCCAGTTCAAAACTGTACAAGCCGCTTTAGTACCTCGTTGGTTGAATGGGTTTGTTTCTTACTATTGGCCCTTAGTGAGATAATCTTATTAGCCATGTGTGTGTCTCCTGTGTATGATCCAGTTAATAGCACAAATAGTACAAAATTCTGTCAGCAAATTAGGACTGGTGTATGGCTCTAATAATGAAAGGTAAAAATATTTATAGAAAAAGTCAGTAGGGCTATTGAAAATGACGATTATGAAGTAATTTGAGGAAGACATTGCTGGTGAAGTGTGAAGACCAACTAGGTATTTAAAAGAAAAGGGGGGAGTTGTGAGGAATGAAGGGCATTGTTGGTCTTCACAGGGTGTGGAGGGGGGCCCCTTTGAAATCTATTACAAAGGGGGAATGGCCCCAGTCAATCACAAAACTAGAAGAAACTAGTCCTTAACTGGTCAAGTAGTCATGGGCATCTAGGTGGTGCAGTGGATATAGCACTGTCCTTGGAGTCAGGAGTACCTGAGTTCAAATCCAGCCTCAGACACTTAAAATTGGCCTAGCTGTGTGGCCTTGGGCAAGCCACTTAACCCAATTTGCCTTGCAAAAACAAAACAAAAAAAAAAGAGTAGCCCAGTCTTGACCTTCTCTTTTGCACATGCTCAAAGAGATCTATCTGTTCTTCCACATTAATATAATGAGCAGGGTGGGAAAATATATAGGAACCAATGTATCAATTAGATTTGTGACCCCAGACTATGATTGGCATGAAGGGGCAGGAACAAAGTTTTTCAACGTGCATAAAAGAGCTTGTATGTTGGGATTTCTGCTGCCCCTCTCTCCCACCGTGAGAGAGGTGTGTCATTTTGTTAAGATATCTTAATAAAACCATTTTAATCACTCCGAAAAAAAAGGTACTAGGATTTTAGAAGACATGATGCCAGATCTGAAAGGCACAACAGAGAAGAGAATAAGAGATTGAAGAGAACTTTTAGGAGAAGAGATATATGATACAGGAGAGAACAGAAAGGTCAGGATTGGAATGTCTCTAATTTTCTATATACCATGACTGTGAGGGCTCTGAGAACCTACATGATCTGCTATGGAATGGACCTTCAAATGCAAAATGTCATCTTTTTTTTAATCGATTAACTAATTTTTTCCAGTTATGTGCAAAGATAATAGTCAACATTGATCCTTTTGTAAAGCTTTGAGTTTCCTATTTTTCTATCACCCTCCCATGATAGTAAACAATCTGACATAGGTTATACATGTACAGTCATGTTTAATATATTTCCATATCAATCATGTTGTGAAAGAAGAAGTAGAACTAAAGGGGTAAAACCATGAGAAATAAAAAGAATTAATAGAAGTTTTAAAAATTGAATATAGTATGCTTTGCTCTGCATTCTGAATCCATAATTTTTTCCTCTTATACCTTTTTCCTTTACAGATTTCTCGGCATTGTTCTTCATCACTGATGTGCTGAGAGGAGTTGGGTCCACTCTAGCTGATGTAGCTATTAGTTAATGTATACAATGTTCTGCTGGCTGGGCTCACTTCACTTAGTATCAGTTTATGCAGCCTTTCAGTGCTTTTCTAAAATCTGACTACTCATGAGTTCTTACAAAACAACAATACTCCATAACGTTCATATATCATAGCTTGTCCAGCTATTCTCCAATTGATGGGCATCCCCTCAATTTTCAATTATTTGTCACTACAAAAGGATCTGCTATAACTATTTTTGTACATATGTGTATTTTCTCCTTTTTATGATCTCTTTGGGATATAGATCTGATTGTAATACTGTTGGATCAAAGGCTATGTAAAGTTTTTTTTTTAGGTTTTTGCAAGGCAAATGGGGTTAAGTGGCTTGCCCAAGGCCACACAGCTAGGTAATTATTAAGTGTCTAAGACCGGATTGGATCCCAGGTACTCCTGACTCCAAAGCCAGTGCTTTATCCTCTATGCCACCTAGCCTCCCGGTACTTATAGTTTTATTGCCCTTTGAATATAGTTCCAAATTGCTCTCCATAATGGTTGAATCAGTTCCCAACTTCATCAATATTGCCTTAGTGTCTTAGTTTTCCCACAATCTTTCCAACATTTATCATTTTCATTTTTTGTCATTTTAGTCAATTTGAGAGGTATGAGATAATATCACATAGTTGATTTAATTTGCATTTCTCTAATAAATAATGATTTGGAGCATTTTTCATAAAAATGTCAATTTTCATGGAAAATGTTAAATATATTTTAGGAAAATAATATGTAGCATGCTGGGGTCTTTGAAAAGAGATATCTGGAAAGCTTTTGTGCATATTAATAATAAACCAATGAAATGAACATGTTTTATGGCTGATAGTAAGGTATTGTCTTAGAATCCAAACTGACTCCCAGGGCTTTTCCTGGGACCTTTCAAGGATATATGTTGCTGGCCTCATAGAGATTAGAATACAGACTTTCTTAGTGGGTGTGAATCCCACCTCTGAAATTATAGATAAGTAGTGAAAAGCTTTGAGACAATATTAAATGAGATATGACTCATTAAATATAGACAATTTGAGCTTGAAAGAAATTTGGAATTCAGAATCATTAGCTGTAGAAGTCACAAGTTTAAAATTGAGAAGACCAGAGGAGAGTCAGTGGGAAATGTACAAATTCTGGGAATGACTGTTTTCAAAAACAGCAGGATTTTGAGAACACAGAGTGTCAGACCTGGTTGTTGCCATGGGGATGAGAATGAAGGAGCTAACAGTGTCATTAGAAAAACAACAGGGGAGAAAAATGTCTTATCTTGCAATGTCTTGGAAAACAGGATATGCGACAGGTGGGAGGATTCAAAGGAAATTAATCATCTGCTAGGGAAGGGGACTTAGAGTGGAAAATATCAATATGGCAAGGATTTCTTTTCATATATAAACAATGTGGGCCAAAACAGGTGCCAATTCTTACTAATTTAAAAAATAAGAATATTGATTTAACCAGGACACCATTCAACAATTTCAGTATCATTTTTATTGTTTATTAGCAATTTATAAGTATTGCAATCCCATTGTTTAGAATCAAAAATGTCATAACTTGGATGGTGCCTAGAACACTCATGGTTTAGGTTTCTCATTCCTCTTCATGAAAATTACAAATTGTTGATAACAGGGATATAGACTTTTTGAGCTAGGTGTTCAGTCTTGCCTCTGAATGTACTTAAAGAGAGTGGAAACTGAAATCAGAAAATATGATCAGAGTGAGCACTTAGAACCTAGAATATCTGATAGTGATGGACATCACGAACATCTTGGGCTAAATTTGAGAAAGTGCGAGAAGTGGCATAGTGGATTAAGTACTGGCTCCAAAGTCAAGGGTGGAGTTCAAGTGAAGCCTGAAGCACAAGTTGTGGCCTGAGCAAGTCCATTAACACTGATTGCTTTTCAAATAGTGGAAGATATTCAGAGGTTGAGAATACAATTTATCAAAACAGTGACATTTTAGTCCACAGAATCTCAGGCCTGAGAATACTCATGGAGAAGAGGAGAGAAATAGGAGCATTGGGATGAAGTTATATCAGAATAAAGAGAGTTCTTAAAACCTGAAGCGTCCTAAAAACTTCCATATTCCAAATATGGAAGGGTCTTAGGACAACAATCCTATGGTATGGAAGGGGTCTTATAATGGAAAATGTCATTAATTACAGGATTGATGATCTCTTGAATAAAATATTGACTAGTTTGAAGGAAATAATGAAAAAAGGCAATTTTAAGTTTTTCATAGGAGATATCTTTTATGCATTTGAATTTATATCATTCTTTAAAATAAGTTCACATAATTAAAAATATTGAAAAAAGATATTATAAAAGTATTATCTAATTTTTCACCATCCACTCTCCCAAGAACAATCCTCAATAGGCCTTAAAAACTGCATCTCAAAACAAATAAAATTTCATGTCTTTTCTTTTTGGTAAAGATTGTTATTGATATTACTGCTCATTCTAATAAATGTAGGATCTTTTTCACTAAAAAGGGACAAAACATTTAGGACTGAAAAGGGACAAGATTTATGTTTCAAAATCAGGATATTTGTAATGCTCCTGTTAATTTTAATAATCATGATACTAATATAAATATACACAACTTTAGACATCACTGAATGATGTCAGGATGTGGCATTGAATATATAGACTTTCACTTATATTTCAAGGAGATATGTTGGAGGAGGCTGAGTATTGAGACTCTAGAATGTTCTTGATCAGTGCCAATTTCTCCTTTAGGATGTTGTGATTTTGAATGAAAGTGAAGCCTAAGGATTAGATTGGGGAAGACACAGACACATATCTGAGCTTGAAGGAAATATTGATTCCAGAATCCTGAAGTAGGTGTGGTATAGACTTACTGTATTTCTTAGACCTTACTAGAAGAGAAAGAACTAGTTGTTTTGACTGTGTCAAAAAAAATCAGAAGTGGTGGAATTTGACCACACAAAATGATAAGACTTGGAAGAGTCATGGAGAGAAGAATGAGAGAGTTAGAAGAACACTGAAAAAAGAGCAGCATGAGGGAGAGAGAGAGTACACCTCTCAAAACAGCAAAGGTCAGAACTTCGAATAGCTAGGAAATTTATTATGTTACTGTCTTGTATGACAAGGAATAAGACATTTCTTTTCACATTTAAAATACGGATTTTAAAAATTAGTTTGTTTCTTATATACTTGCAGTCAAATTCTAAATTTCCACAATATACCTTTTAAATAAACAGAACATTTGGATTACCCTTACTTTGTGACCTTTAACATACTCAATCAAAACCTAAACCCTTCACTGTTATTTTAAATCCTATTTTTGTAAAGCAAATTTTGCTTTAATAGAAGCCTGTGCTTATATATAGAGGAGGACAACCTCCAAGTGAATGTGATAAGAGAAACTGCAGCAGTATGGTTCCCAGATGCAAAATTTAAAAATGAATGGCCATTTTTATCCAAGCTAGAAAAATAGACTTTCCTTCCTCAAAATAACAATTTCT